>NC_057392.1:56211032-56429985 GCF_019320065.1 Cervus canadensis | reverse complement strand
GGACCTAATGAAACTTAAAAGCTTTTGCACAACAAAGGAAACTATAAGCAAGGTGAAAAGACAGCCCTCAGAATGGGAGAAAATAATAGCAAACGAAGCAACAGACAAAGGATTAATCTCAAAAATATACAAGCAACCCCTGCAGCTCAATTCCAGAAAAATAAATGACCCAATCAAAAAATGGGCCAGAGACCTAAACAGACATTTCTCCAAAGAAGACATACAGATGGCTAACAAACACATGAAAAGGTGCTCAACATCACTCATTATTAGAGAAATGCAAATCAAAACCACAATGAGGTACCATTACACACCAGTCAGGATGGCTGCTAACCAAAAGTCTACAAGCAATAAATGCTGGAGAGGCTGTGGAGAAAAGGGAACCCTCTTACACTGTTGGTGGGAATGCAAACTAGTACAGCCACTATGGAAAACAGTGTGGAGATTCCTTAAAAAACTGGAAATAGAACTGCCATATGACCCAGCAATCCCACTTCTGGGCATACACAGTGAGGAATCCAGATCTGAAAGAGACACGTGCACCCCAATGTTCAATCGCAGCACTGTTTATAATATGCCAGGACATGGAAGCAACCCTAGATGCCCATCAGCAGATGAATGGATAAGGAACTGTGTACATTATACACATGGAAAATTTACTCAGCCGTCAAAAAAAATTCCATTTGAACAGTCCTAATGAGATGGATGAAACTGGAGCCCCTTATACAGAGTGAAGTAAGCCAGAAAGATAAAGAACATTACAGCATACTAACACATATATATGGAATTTAGAAAGATGGTAACGATAACCCTATATGCAAAACAGAAAAAGAGACACAGAAATACAGAACAGACTTTTGAACTCTGTGGGAGAAGGTGAGGGTGGGATGTTTCAAAAGAATAGCATGTATACTATCTGGTGAAACAGATCACCAGCCCAGGTGGGATGCATGAGACAAGTGCTCGGGCCTGGTGCACTGGGAAGACCCAGAGGAATCGGGTGGAGAGGGAGATGGGAGGGGGGATCGGGATGGGGAATAAGTGTAAATCTATGGCTGATTCATATCAATGTATGACAAAACCCAAAAATAAATAAATAAATAAAACAGGGAGTCCGAGTCCAGTCCCTAGTCAGGAAACTAGATCCTGCTTGCCTCAACTAAGAGTCTGCATGTCACGACTAAGGATCCTGCATGTGGAAACTAAGATCTGGCACAGCCAAATAGATAAATATTTTAAAAAATAACCAAAACACAGAAGAGACTGGGAATTGTCACCAGTGATGTATTCCAAGCCAGGTATCCCCCACCACATGGGGATTTCATTCTAAAGAGCATGGCCCTGCGCTCCTGAGTTAAGATGCCCTCCCTGTGGTCAATGATTGCCATTTGTAGCCCCACAGTGTCTATTATCCACCTCATGCCACTGGAGCAAATTATTCTCAAGTTAGGATGGAGTGGATCAAAAAATAGGCCCTTCTTTAGAAAGCCTTTTTAGAACATTTCTGGTTTGAATTCTTTGGTGTTTAGACTTCCCTGAGTGTGCTCCCACTTGGAGGTCTTGATCACTTAATCCCTTTGCCTTTCTTCATGGAATTAACTCTTGTTTGCTTCAAGACTTGTATAGGATGTCACATGCTCCAGGAAATGTTTGCTTGTTCCCTTTGGCCCCTCCATCTACCCAGGACTGGGGCTAATCCCTAGGCTTAACTTTTGTGCTTAGACTTATCACACAGTATTGTTATCTGCTCCTCAGGCAGGCGATATGATGTTTTTATGGAATTTAATTCTTAATCCCCAGCATTTAGCATAGTTCCTTTCACAGCTTCATTCACTGGAAAATAATTTAGGACATTACTTGAATGAAGGAACTTCCTTCTTACCCCACCCCTATCCCTACCCTATCACAGTCCTGCTCCATCTGTCTGTCCACAGAGAAGCCCAAAAATGTAAACTCGGGACATTCAAATGAAGATCATTTCCCAATGTTTTATACAATGCTGGTGTGAATACTACTTTTTAAAATTTTGGGGAGGGCAATGTGGTGAATCATAGCAAAAATTGTAGCATTAGGAATTGCCTTTAACCCTGTAAATTCCATTTCTAGCCATTTGTACTAAAAAAATAATTAAGGGTGTGAACAAAGGTTTACCCACGACAATGTTAAACGTCGTATTGTTTATAACAGCAGAAAATTGAAAACAATCTTTGTCTCTATAAGAGAACTAATTTCAATAATCAAATGAATTGTCAATGAACTACTATGTAGTAATTGAAAATTAAATTGTACAAGTAGGTTTGTACAGCTACAGTTTGACAATATATTAAGATGGGAATGATCTATTGTTAGATTTAAAAGCAACTTGAAATACAGTAACCACAGTATTATTTTATATAAAATGTATGTAATGGATGCATAGAAGAAAGTGTAGTGAAATATTCTTATCTTTTTTTGCTTTCTGTTTTTTTTAAGTTTTTCTAAAATGCACAAAAATTACTTCTAAAATATTATTTTAGCAAGAAAAATATTTAAGTGACTTGTAGTAAGTCATCCCTCCATCTAAAGCTCCATTAACAGGCATAAATGCTTTGGGATCAAAAGAAAAAAGAAAAAATTACCAAATATTAAGACTTGCGACTGTCTGGCCATACATCACATACGTGATCTCGTTTAGTCCTGTAAGATATACATATTGTCTCTGTTTATATTGGTGACAAAAATGAGTGCTGGAGAAAATAGTGTGCCTGAAACTACACAGCTAGTGACAGATTCTGACAGTTTCACCCAACCCTAAGCTCCAGCCTTTCCTCCACACCACGCAGCAGAAGCCTCACTTAAGAGCACCCACCCCTGAGGCCCGTGTCGGCACTGGGAAAGGTGAAAACAAATTCATTCCCAAGATCGATGTCCTCTAATGTAAACCCACCAGAGGTCAGGGACCCTTGCATTAGCAGAAGCTGTATCGAAGCTGAGGACGTGTCTATTGGTTTTGCCCTGTAGTTAATAATAGTCTATCTTTCTGAGTATCGACCCAACAAATTCCATGATGAAAGAGAACAGCAAACACCACGCACACATCTGGAAGTTCTCCGGGTTGGGGTGGGGAGGTGGGGTGGGTCTTGAGTTCAGCCCCTGCCAGATGTGAGGTTTCAGGAGGATCATCTAATTTCTCTGGACTTTGGTTATGCCATTAACAGAAAATGAGGGTTGGCCAGCCCAATCTCCATGTATAATGCTATTATTGGGAATGTCTCAAGCTACAAGCATTTGGCCCTCAAAAGTTGAATCTTCTCATTAGGAGATCACTTTATATTTAGTATTTTCTGTAATTTAGAGCTTAGTCAGCTTGGGCTGCTGTAACAAATACCATAGACTGAGTGGCTTAAACAACACAAATTATTTCTCACAGTTCTGGAAGTTAGAAGTCCTTGGCTAGAAGTTCAAGACCTAGATGTCAACCTGGATGGCTTTTTTATGGGCATTTTTCTCTTTTTTGGCCCTGAGGCTTGTGGGATGCTAGTTCCTCAGCCAGTGGGTAAAACGCAGTAGTAAAACTGTGGAGTCCTAAGCACTGGACCACCAGGGAATTCCCTGGTTGCGTTCTTGATGAGGACTCTTCCTGCTTGTAGACAGTCACCTTTTTGCTGTATCCTTCCATGATGCAGGGAGAGAGTCCTTGTTTCTTCTTCTTTTATCATAAGGGCACCAATTCCATCATGAGGGGTCCACCCCATCATGTCATCCAACCCAGTTACCTCTCAAAGGCCTCACCTTCAGTTACCATCACACTGGGATGGGGTCTTCAACATGTAGATTTAGGGGGACACATTCAATGTGCCCACTGGATAAATTCCATAGCATTTGGGCATTATGGCAAAGGATGCTGTTAATAATTTCCTACTTCTTAATCATTATCTGGTATTTAAATAACTAGCAACTTTATGTGCTTAGTCACTCAGTCATGTCCAACTCTCTGTGACCACATGAACTGTAGCCCACCAGGCTCATCTGTCCATGGGATTCTCCAGGCAAGAATACTGGAGTGGGTTGCCATTTCCTTCTCCAAGCAACTTTATAGTAGCTCTAATTTTTTATTTTGATTATCTTCAAAATTACAGTAGTACAAAGACCTCTCAGATACTCTTTGCCCAGGTTAACAAATTGTTGATATTTTATCACGTTCTCTTTCTACACACACACACACAGAGTCAGATTAATACTATTTTTTTCTTAACCACTTGAGAATAAGTTACAGATATCATCACTTTTCTCTTTATCCCTAAATACTTCAGGTCTATTTCCTAAGAGCAAGCACATTTTCTTACTGATCACAGAATAGTTATCAAATCAGAAAATTTAACATGTATATACTATTTTATAATTTATATTCCATTTGCAAAACTTGTCAATTGTCCCAACAGTGTTTTTTGAAGCAATCTTTCCTCCTTACCTCAAGGTTCAATCCAGGATCAAACTGGAATCACATATTGTCTTTAGTTATGAAGTCTTTTTAAAATCTCCTTTAGTCTAAAATCGTTCTTTGGCTTTTCTCTGTCCTTCTTGAGTTGCCATTGTGGAAGAATACAGACTAGTTTTGCTCAGGTGTGTCTAATCTTCCCTCGACACACATAGTGTGTCTAGAAATGTGTCTAATCTTTGCTTGTGATTAGCTTTAGGTTATCCTTTCTCCCTCCCCACAGGAACACCATGGAAGTGATGCTGGGTCCTCAGGAAACACATGGCATGTTTGTCCATTATTGGTGATGCTAATTTTGATCATTTGGCTAAGGTGGTGTCTTCCAGGTTTCTCTGCTTATGTAATTATAATTTCTCCCTTTACAAGGAATAGTAATCAATAAGCAGTTTGTGGGGAGATATTTTGAGACTATATAGATAACCTATTCCATATATAAAATTTTCACTCAGTTTTAATGTATACTAATGATTCTTGCCTTAATTAGTTTTTACATTGATGGTTATAATGTTGATTTTCTGGCTCTGTAATTTCATCTATATTTAGTAATTGGCATTTTATTGTAAGCAAACATTTTTCCTTCTTCCTTTTTTAGTTAGTATCAGTACAGACTTGTGGGTCACTAGTTTATTCAATAAGTTATAATTCAGTACTCTTATCATTTTGTTCTGATGCTCAGGCTGTCCCAGATTTGGCAATTGATTTCCTTCAAGTGATTCCTCTTTAAGTGAACTAATCATTCTTTCAGTAGGTGCTTACTTTCTGGCATGAGACCATCCTGTACTTTTTTCTTGGAATCAGTCACTTCTTCAATGGGTTTTTGCTTGCTTTTCATGGGAAACACTACTTAAAAATTGAGATCTGAGCACTTGATGTGCTCAATGCTACTGAGTACCTTTGCTTCTAGACCTTCACAGTAGACAAAATTGGAAAGAATAGTAATTTCATGTGGTTCAGCAGTCACTCACGCTGCCTATGTAGAACTATAAATTTATACTGCCTCCTCTGGTATCTTTCCAACTCACAGTGTTTTCTTGTCTTCGCCCATTTGCATTCTGCTCTCCAGTGAGAACCTGGCTTTCCAAACAGTAGAACAGTGTCATTTGCTCAGTATTACACCACACAACATAGTTTTAGGAATTACTACATTGATTCCACTATGGAAAAACAAACCTACTAAGGAGAGTTTCAAGATTTGATTGCATTTCTTTTTTTTTCCTAGACTGATAATATGCAATCAAAGAATTGAGTTCAAAAGTTACTTGGATTAATTCTCTTTTTTCCCTTTCACTGTGTCTGATATTCATCTGAAACACAGGGCATTTGCTTCCATTTGTATTCCATTTTAGCTCCCTCCTCTCAGTTTCATTGCATTAATTGTATTGTTTTGACTACTGAAAACATCAACATGATTCCAAAGGTCAAAATTATACAAAAAGGAATGCTCCAAAAGTAGTACTAGGAATTTTGAGTAATATATTTTTTCTCTCTTATTTATATCTAGAATTCTCTTTTAATTATTGCTATATATACCTCCGTCTGATGGGATTTGGTGAGAACTCCCATTGAACACACGTCTTTCTCACCCCTCTCAACTTTGGCTGTCCCATATCCCTTTTTTCTTTTCAGCTTTTACTGTGATATAATTAACACCAAACATTGTGTAAATTTTAAGATATACAACATGATGACTTGATATATACATGTTGCAAAATGAATAACCACAAGTTAGCTAACACATCTATCACCTAATATTCTTACTATTTTTCCCTTTTTTTGTGTGTGATGAGAACATTTAAGATCTAGTCTCTTAGCAACTTTGAAGTATACAGTACAATACTGGTAACTAGTAACCTTCATGTTGTACATTACATCCTTAGAACTTATTCATTTTATAACTGGAAGTTTGCCGTCTTTGATCACCATCACCCATTTCCCCAGCTTCCAACCCATATTCTTTTACTTCTTCATCAGGATCTCCTTAAACCCCAACATGCAGACCACATCTAGAAAGTAACTGAATCATAGCAGAACTTCCACTGAAAGAAGATATGTCAGAGCTGCAGCCCCTCTGTGAGAATGTGTCCTGAAACCAAGTTCTGGTCCTGTTAGCCTGGCAGATCTTCCACTTGGGGTATTAGAAAGGGCACATGCTGTGGAGTGACATGGTCATCACATGCTGCTGAAGGTAACTTCCAACAAGGCTTTACGAGGGTTGACTGTAGGTACCTCACACTCAGCAGTGCTGGCACGCTGTGGTGTTAATTCCCCTTCCCCTCCTTGGTCAGTGCAGGCGGTATTGGTTAGGGTAGAATTTAGCGATAAAACCACCCACCAGGAGGGAAATCCATGAGAACCAACACCTCTGGATGAAGGAAGCCATCTGCAGAGACTGCATCCTCCCAGCCTGCTTGTAACGGTGCTGATGAGATAACTTGAGAAGTGCCCAGGTCTGAGCAAGGTGCCCGGCAGCTCCTCAGAGATAGACTATCCCTAATTAAAACTTACCCTTCTGCCCAGGACCAGGTCTCTAATTCAGGAGCCAGGGTGTTTTCCCAGCACTGAATGCAAGCTATTGAAGGTCAAATGTATTGTTGCCTGGCATTTTAAAGTGACAGTGAACACTATTTGCAGGATATAAAAGGGTGATTGGAGAGGAAGAATTTGTCAGTGTTTGTCCAGCCTGCTGGGGAGATGCCAGAGAGGCATCCCTCTTCAGTATAAATTAACCTTCAGGGTCTGGTTTATACATCAGTTGTTTTTACACTGGGTTAGTGTGAGTTGGGCCCCAGGCCTGAGTGACCCTAGGTGCCCTGAAAAGTTGAGACATCCTTGATATTTCTTCATAAACCAGCACTGCTGTCTCCAATCTCCTTCATTTAAGGTGAGTGTGAGATGTGGTTTGGAAATCCTACCTGCCTTTCTTTAAGGGCCCCTTGTTATCTTTTCGAATCTCTTTGGTGACGTGCAGACCCAACTGTGTCCCAGGCACTTTATTTGTGTGGGATCCTGCCTGACCTCACATCCTTTCTATAGGTTAACTATGGCCTCAATCTATGAAGAGCTGATGAGTGATAGAGCTGGGATCACACCCAGGCTTGGTGCTCTTGGCCACAACACCATAGAGATTCTTGGAGAGGATCCCACTTTTGATGCTGTAAAGCAGCTTTTCCCTAAGGACATTTTGATACTGAAAGATGAGCTCTAAATCTTCTAAATTTTTTCATACATTGCCTACGTATTATTGATAAAAGTAAAAGAGAGAGAAGTCCCAGAGACGGGGAACTTTAGGAGACAGATTACCAGTGAAAGGCCTGAAGCTACTGGGTGGGTTGGGAGCAAGAAATATCATTTAGTTTATAGAGGAGGCAGCTGGAAGGGTTGGAAGGACAAAGAAAATAAATCACATAATCCACATTTTTTAATTTTTAACTGCTCCGGCTCCTGCTCCCTTGGGAAGCCCCCGCTTCCTCCCTATCTTGCCCATCAGCACACTCCTATTCATCCTTCAAGCCCCAGCCAGGATGTCACTTCCTTTCCTGACTTCTCCAGATTAGTTCCTCCCCCACTGCTTTCCTAGTACCCACTCATTGAAGACAAGAACTCTGCCTCCTCCTCTGAAGCCATACAGGCTAGATGCACACCCTGTTGTAAGACCTTGGGTAAGCTGCTTAACCTCTCTGTCCCTTGGTTTTCCTTATTTGAACAATGGGAATAATAGAGATACCTATAGCTCTGGGTTGGCTGAGGACCTTAAATGAGAAGAAGACAACAAAATATTTAGCACAGGGCTAGGTACACACAGAGAACTTAGCAGTGGAGCTTATTATGTGTAATGCCAAACCTTGGTAGCAAATGGATTAAAGTATTTCTGGAAGGAAGAGAAGATAAAAGGAGGAAAGGAGAAGGAAAAACAGACCAACCAGCTGTGGAGATCATCTTTAACAAGCACAGTGCCAGCCTGAAGTTTTGGAGCTGTGGCTGCTGCACGTTTTTCCTGAATACACAATCCACTTTCTCAGGTCAAGACTTGATAGCATATTTCTACCTCCCCAGAAACCTAATCCCATGAACTGAGCCTCTCATAGCTGCAGCAAACAATGCCTCACCTGGCTGACCTCCCCCTATTATAAAGTCAACAATCCTATATCGCTGCCCTGAATCACACCATTGTCAGGCGGTGGGTGGACTGGGAACCTGGGAACCGCCCCCTCCTGGCTCAAGGATAATCAGCTCTGTTTCTCCTAACCTGACTCGCTTAGTGGTGACTCCATTCAGGTGGGCTGGGAAAAGTTGGTCAGCAGAGTAGCATGGGGACTGTCCATGTGAGAGCACATGAGGACCACAAGGACAGTTACGGCTGTGACAGTAGACATTGTCCGCATGTTCTATGCATCAGGGTTGTGCCAAGTACCTTGCATTTACTTTCCCTGTGACCAGTCTTCATGGTGGCCTCAGGATCTGGCAGTTTCTGCTACATTCCTTGGAAGCAGGGAGCCTCTGACGTGTAGTCAGTGGCCACATCTGACTGTTAGCAGCTTAAATAAGGTGTGCCACAGTGTAAAATGAATAGAAACAATATCATTCATAAGTTTTCCTATTAATTACAGATTGAAATTGAGGTAGGAGATAGATGGGCTCCAGGTTGGAAATTTGCAATCAGTTAGCCTACTGCACAATTGCACTCATCTCACACGTGAGTAAAGTAATTCTCAAAATTCTTCAAACAAGGCTTCAGCAATACATGAACCATGAACTTCCAGATGTTCAAGCTGGTTTTCAAAAAGGCAGAGGAACCAAAGATTAAATTGCCAACATCTGCTGGATCATCAAAAAAGCAAGAGAGTTCCAGAAAAACATCTATTTCTGCTTTATTGACTATGCCAAAGACTTTGACTGCATGGATCACAATAAACTGTGGAAAATTCTGAAAGAGATGGGAATACCAGACCACCTGACCTGCCTCTTGAGAAATCTGTGTGCAGGTCAGGAAGCAACAGTTAGAACTGGACATGGAACAACAGACTGGTTCCAAATAGGAAAAGGAGTACATCAAGGCTGTATACGGTCACCCTGCTTATTTAACATATATGCAGAGTACCTCATGAGAAACGCTGAACTGGAGGAAGCACAAGCTGGAATCAAGATTGCAGGGAGAAATATCAATAACTTCAGATATGCAGATGACGCCACCCTTATGGCAGCAAGTGAAGAAGAACTAAAGAGCCTCTTGATGAAAGTGAAAGAGGAGAGTGAAAAAGTTGGCTTAAAGCTCAACATTCAGAAAACTAAGATCATGGCATCCGGTTCCATCACTTCATGGCAAATAGATGGGGAAACTGTGGAAATAGTGGCTAACTATTTTTTTGGGCTCCAAAATCACTGCAGATGGTGACTGCGGCCATGAAATTGAAAGACACTTACTCCTTGGAAGGAAAGTTATGACCAACCTAGATAGCATATTAAAAAGCAGAGACATTACTTTGCCAACAAAGGCCCATCTAGTCAAGGCTATGGTTTTTCCAGTGGTCATGTGTGGACGTGAGAGTTGGACTATAAAGAAAGCTGAGCACCGAAGAATTGATGCTGTTGAACTGTGGTGTTGGAGAAGCCTTTTGAGAGTCCCTTGGACTGCAAGGAGATCCAACCAGTCCATCCTAAAGGAGATGAGTCCTGGGTGTTCATTGGAAGGACTGATGCTGAAGCTGAAATTCCAGTACTTTGGCCACCTGATGCAAAGAACTGACTCATTTGAAAAGACCCTGATGCTGGGAAAGATTGAAGGCAGGAGGAGAAGGGGACGACAGAGGATGAGATGGTTGGATGGCATCACTGATTCAGTGGACATGGGTTTGGGTGGACTCCGGGAGTTGGTGATGGACAGGGAGGCCTGGCGTGCTGCGATTCATGGGGTTGCAAAGAGTCAGACACGACTGAGTGACTGAACTAAACTGAAGTGAGCCTCTTTTCATTTCTTGAGATAAGGGATAGGTGGGCTTCAGTTGAGGAATTTACAGTCAACAAAAACAGGGTAAATAGCCAGTCTTTGTCTTTTACCTCAAGGGAATAATCATGGCAAGGACAAAGAAAGGAAAAAACCCTGTCTGATGAGGGAGAAAGACTCCTTGGAGTCAAAAGTCAGAGGATAATTCCAGGCCATAATGAGTCATGCTCCTCCCAGGAGCCTTCACTTCGAGATCCAACTTGGCCAGGGTGTGCGTGTGGACCCCAGGGGAGGGTCCTGAGACAAATTACCCTAGGAAGGGACAAAGCAAGGTGATTGGCCTGAGGGAATGAAGACCCGGAAAACTGACCCTTCATTAAGGATTTAAACTTCCCAAAGGTGTGCTGTCTCTCTGGGCTCACCTAGGCACCTTTCAGCACGTACTTTTCTTTTTAGTAAACTTTAGTTTTCTCTTTACCTTCTGCCTCCTTGCCTGAATTTGTTCTTAACTAGGCAGGCAAGACTAGGGACCTTAGCCCTAACTGCTGACACTTATGGTCCAGTGGTTAGGACTCCCGGTCTGGGAAACTAAGACCCTGCTTCCAGCTACTGCTCGCTGCTGCTTTCTGCAAGCTGCCGCTTACTGCTGCTCACATCCAAAATCAAAATGATGATATTTTGAATCTATTGGATTAAGTCAAATATTAAAATTAATTTCACCTGCTTTTTTTTACTTTTTAAATGTGGCTACTAGGAAATTTAAAATTAACCATGACTTGCAGTGTGTTTTAATGGAAACACCCTAAACCAACACCAAGATTTAAACCTGGGTTCATGGTGCCACAATCGTTCTTTCACACTCATATGCTGAATTAACTTCTCTGCTGATACTAAAATCATTTACACACATGGGGCACCAAACAGAAGTGAAGCTGGGGTGGGGCTCCTGGGAAAAGACCAAATGTGTTTTCCTCTCTACAAGCAGATGCAACTGTGTATGTGTGTGTGAATGTGTGGGCATGTCTATATGTGCATGTGTGTGCTGCTGTTTTGAGGGCAAGGAAACTAACCGTTATGACACCCACAGTGTCTTCACCGTTAAGGAATCTCTTACCTGTCGTCACACAGCTAAGGAAGGGCTGAGCCAGGACATTTGAGTCAAAATCAGTTTCCTCTCCCATCAGTTAGAGTTTCATCCCCCTTGAATCTGTTTGCCTTTCTTCTTAGCTGCTGCTGCTAAGTCACGTCAGTAGCTGCAATGAAGGCCTTTATCCCTGCACGTCCACTGCATTTCCTCAGGTTTCAAACTATCTCCTCCTCTTTTGGCCCCTCTCCAGTCCATCTCCTCCTTCCTTCCCACCCTTTTTCTGCACATCATCTGAGCTCTGTGAATGTTTGTTCACTTGCTGGCTGTAAATCTTTGTTGTATCCCAATAATTGAATGCCTGGTGTCCATACCCACTTCTGATTTTCATACCCATTTTCCTAGTGTTGCTGTTAGTTGAGAACAATGCCTAAAGCCCATCTCGAAGGAGTTGGGATAATTAGATTTGGACTTATAAATTAAGATTTGAAAACTGATTATTTGCTTGCAGAAATTAGGGGCTAAGTTTTATTAAGCTAATTAGTTTTATTAACCCTTGACTCCAGAGATCCTAACATGGTTCTTGGCATAACCCTAACCCTTGCTCAGTGCTAGGGAGTTTCAAGTAACTGCCGTGATTCTACCTGTAACACTAGCTGCCCTGGATGCCAAGTGTGAGCCTAGCCCCCCATGTATAGAATCTCCTGTGAGGCAGGCGCTGTAGTTAGCCCGTTTTACAGATCTGACAACTGAGGTTTGGAGATTAACTAACTTTCCAAGTTCATTTAGTTGGTAATTAAGAGACTTAACAATTAGGCTATTACTGTAGTGTTTGCTCTGATGAAAAGGATTCTAAACTAGAAGGTTTCGGTAACTGGTTTTGCCACTAATTCATTTATGAGTTTTGTTTAGGTTGTTGTTCAGCCACTCAGTTGTGTCCAACTCTTTGCAACTTCATGGACTGTAGCACTCCAGGCTTCTCCTTCTAAACCTCAGTTTTCTCACCTCAGAAATTTGATGGTTAGAATCACTAAATTACCACTAAGGGTAATTTTCTGCGAGTCTGTATGCTACCACCAGGTGGTCTACAATGTCCCCCAAGTGCACGGCAATCAATGAAGAAAAAACTATTTTCCACTTAATTTTTTTTTCTTTTTTAATTAAAAAAAAATTTGTCTATTTATTGTATTTGGCTGCCTCAGGTCCCAGTTGTGTCATGTGGGATCTTTGGATGAGGCACTCAGACTCTCCAGTGATGCTCAGGCTCAGCTGCTGTGTCTTAGTTGTTCCACAGTATGTGGAACCTTAGCTCCCAGACCAGGGATGGAACCCGGGCCCCCGGCCCTGCAAGGCAAATTCCTAACCACTGGACCATGAGGGAAGTCCCTTCATTCAACTTTTAAATAAAAATCTAAATTTTATCACAGTAACTAATTATAGTAGTCCTTACTAGTAACACAAATCATTATATTTTAGTGTGAAATTGAAGTTTCAAGTAAACAGAGGTAAGAGTAAATGTTTCATGGAGGGACATTTCTTTCAATCCAGCTGGAATACTTTCAGTAAAAAAGTCTTCACACCTCTATCCAGTTTCTCATCAAAAAACATCACAGATAGCTATTCATATTTGCCAGTACGGCAATTCCAAAGCTTATTATTAATAATAAGTATCACAAAAATCTCTCCTATAGTTAAGTTAGTGTAGGAAATTGCAATATAAATAGGTTTCCTCACCTCAAAGCTTCAGAGAGCCTTTAACGTGCTCATGTGTATTGAGACTCTGTAAACTGTGCAGTTACGGAGGTGGCAGTTCTTAAACATATTTGAGCACAGAACGCTGAGAACAAGGATGGGTGGGAGAGGGTGGGTAAACGTGGAAGGGGGCCAGGCAGAGAGAGGGGTGAGAAATGCCTCTCATGGACTAGGGTTCTATGGAATACCATCTGTGATAGCCTAGTCTAGAAGCTTCCCCTCTCTCACGACGAACTGTCTGTAATGTGTGTATGTGCTTTTCAAATAGAAAGTTCCAATCAGTAGTAACTACTAAGTAGAACCCCAAAAGAAGTTAAAAGAGAAAAGTAAGGGTCCAAACCAGTATATTCCTGTATTCCAGACCACCTTCCCATCATTGATTTTGTTGTTCAGTTGCTCAGTTGTGTCCGATTTTTGTGACCCCATGGACTACAGCACACTAGGCTTCCCTGTTCTTCACTATCTCCTGGAGTTTGCCGAAACTCATGTCCATTGAGTCAGTGATGCCGTCCAACCATCTCATCCTCTGTCGCCCCCTTCTCCCCTTGCCTTCAAGCTTTCTCAACATCAGAGTCTATTCCAATGAGTCGGCTCTTTGCATCAAGTGGCCAAAGTATCTATCTCTTAACAATAATATTAGATTTTAATCTCTGAACAAGTTTGCTTCCACACAGCTCCAAAGAAAAAACGTGTGAAATTGGAGTATCATTTGAGAACTATTGACCTGTCATTCAGTTTTTTGATGTAAATGAAGTCTTCATTTAAAAAAAAAACCTAAATGAGGCTAAATGGAACACTTTAAAAAATTATTTATTTTTAATTGAAATATAGTTGATTTACACTGTTTTATTAGTTTCCAATATACAGCTAAGTGATTGAGTTAAACATATGTATACATTCTTTTTCATATCCTTTTCCATTATGGTTTATTACAAGATATTGAATATAGTTCCCTGTGCTATATAGTAGGACCTTGTTTATCTCTTTTATATATAGTGTCTGTATCTGCTAATCGGAAAGTCCTAATTTATCCCTCCCCGACCCCTTTTCCCTTTTGGTAACTCTAAGTTTGTTTTCTGCACCTGTGATATGTTTCTATTTTGTAAAAATGTTCATTTGTGTCATATTTTAAATTCCACATATAAGCAATGTCATATGATATTTGTCTGGCCTGCTTTACTGGTAGCTAATCTCTAAATCCATGCATGTTGCTTCAAATGGGATTATTTTATCCTTTTTTCTTGGCTGAATAATATTCCTTTATGGGCTTCCCAGCTGATGCTAGGGGTAAAGAATTCACCTGCCAATGCAGGAGATGTAAAAGAAGCAGGTTCCATCCCTGGGTTGGGAAGATCCCCTGGAGGAGGAAATGGCACCCCATTCTAGTGTTCTTGCCTGGAGAATCCCATGGACAGAGGAGCCTGAAAGACTACAGTCCATGGGGTCTCAAAGAATCAGACACAACTGAGCGTCTGAGCACAATATTCTGTTATAAACACATATATACATATGTGCAAAAGTGTTAGTTGCTCAGTTGTGTCTGACTCTTTGAAACCACATGGACTGTAGACTGCCAGGCTCCTCTATCCATGGGATTCTCCAGGCAAGAATACTGGAGTGGGTAGCCATTCCCTTCTCCAGGGGGTCTTCCTGAACCAGGTATGGAACCTGGGTCTCCTGCATTGCAGGCAGATTCTTTACCATCTGAGTCACTAGGGAAGCTTATATATATATATCATATATATGCGATCTTTATCCATTCATCTGTCAGTAGATACTTAGATTGCTTCCATGTCTTGGCTATTGTAAATAGTACTACTATGAACATTTGGGTGCATGTATCTTTTCAAATTAAGAGTTTTCTCTGGATATATGCCTAGGAGAAGGGTTGCTGGGGCATATGACAATTCTATTTTTAGTATTTTAAGGAACCTCAATACTGTTCTCCATAGTGGCTGCACCAATTTACACTCCCACCAACAGTGGAGGAGGGTTTCCTTTTTTCCACATCCTATCAGCATTTATTATTTATAAACTTTTTAATGATGGCCACTCTGACCACTGTGAGGTGGTATCTCACTATGATTTTGATTTGTATTTCTCTAACAATTAGCAATGTTGAGTATCTTTTCATGTGCCTGTTGGCCATGAAACAGAACCCTTTCTAGCCAGATTCCAAAATGCTTTAGGAATCTCACCAGAGCTTCATGTATATGATATGGACTTAAAGTCCTTTTTCTGATATAACAAGAATGGTGAACCCGGGTTGTGGGGTATGAAGTCACTGAGCGCCCTTACCACTGATTCCGGGCTCCAAACCTGAAATAAAGGTGAGTGTGGCCAGGACATTGACTGGAGGCAAGGTGTTAGGGGTAATGAGAGAGGAGGTGATAGTCTGCCTATTCTGACTCAGCTGGAGCCCTGAACAGAAATCAGAATTCAATAACGATCTCCTAGAAGCCTTGACCCAAGTGTTTGTATTGATTTGTTGGGTAACAGGAAACTTCAATCTGTTTACATGTACACGTGAATATGAGATTACTCTGGGGTCAAAGGTTATAGATAGTGGCAAATCCCATCCAAAGTACTGACTCAGCGAAATCTACATTTGGCATTCCAGAGATAAATAGGACACTGTGCTTCATATCTGGATCACTGGTTTAGACTGCGATTACAAAGCTGCTCAAGTTGGCCTCAAGATCCTACAAACAGCCTCATTCCTGCAGCTCCGCACACTCACCCCTTCTCGCCATAGGATGAGTGTGCTCCTACTCCTGGTGCTCTGC
This sequence comes from Cervus canadensis, assembly GCF_019320065.1. NCBI lineage: Eukaryota > Metazoa > Chordata > Mammalia > Artiodactyla > Cervidae > Cervus > Cervus canadensis. Next base: position 56,413,945 of record NC_057392.1, on the reverse strand, counting down.
ACCCTGGCCATGGGCTGCGGGGCTTCATATCCACCCCAGCCAGCCATCATGCCCTCACCTCTCCTCTCCCTTGACTGCAACAGCTCCTATGTGCTGGATATCGCAAGTGACATCCTGCAGGACATCAACAGGGACCGACAGGACGGTTACGTGCTGAGCCTTAACCGAGTGAGAGATGCCCGTGAACACAGACAGGGGGTAAGTGGTGGTCCCCGCTGGGGCAGGTGTTTGCACAAGCTGGGGAGGCTGGCCAGGGCATGGGAACCCAGAGACACCAGCCAACAGGTGCTTTCCAAGTCAGAAACCCTGCTGAGTACACGCTGCTCTCCTCTGCTAGGGTGCTGCTGCCTCTCAGCAGTATTAGAAACAAGTGCTAATGGTATCCACTCTGAAACTTGTGTCCTATCATTTATAGGAACACTTCACAAACACCAGATCCTTTGACTTTGCCATCAAACAGAGAGTTTCTTGGCTGGTCATTAGAGGTTTCCGCTTCATGTGGGTTGTGCATTTCTCGTCCCCCTTGCACAGGCTGGTCTGGGGTCTCTGCTCTATTTCACACTGGACGTGTTAGAGACTGGCTGCCATGTGCTTAGCAGGACACCATGGAAGAACTGTGGGGTGAGGCTCTTTCATCAATCGGTGAGTACTTTCCCCAGGAACTTGAGGGGGGGAATCTAGGTGTTCTCTGTCTACAGGATGAAGATTATTCAACATGTGCCATCTTTAAATGTCCCTCTTTATAATCTCTGGGGCAGGGTGCCTATGTGGTTATTTCAATTTGATAGAAAAAAGAGTCTAATCAGAGGGGGTTTCTGACGCTCCCACTGGGGTCATGACCCCAGAATTGAAATGTTGCCCCCAAACTGTTTTCTGCCTCCAAGACCTCCCCATAGGCTCTGAGCTAGGCTTAAATTGAGGGGCAAAGATCTGAGGTATAGTGCTCTGGATGTATGTTTAAGGAAAACTGTAGAAGCAATGGCAGGGGAGCTTTGAAATTTGTTTTAGTTTTATTTTGTTTTCAAGAACACTTATATGAGATTTGAGGCTGAGGAAGGGAGGGCTGTGGTATGGGTGCTCTCAGAGGTGCTTTGGAAGGATTTCATAGTATTACAGAACCTAAAGGGAGTCAGAATTGATCCTTTTAAAGATGACCATTGAAGAGGCTTGAAAAGAGCATCTTAAGTTTTCATTTAGTTTTCAATTATCCTGAGATTATTTTCATTAATTTATATGAAACTTTGTAAGTGATATAAGTGTGATATAAGTATCTAGAAGTGAAGTGTTTGGCAAAGACGTCTTTTTCTAGTCATTTAACCAAACTTGTCAAACTGCACCTACCTGGTTTGGGAAAGCAAAACAGTCTGTATACCCTGTTGTGAATTATGTTTGTTAGGCACTAGCTTAATAGACAAAATATATTTGTGTATCACTAGCTGCTATAGCACATATACCAAAAAGGATATATCAATTGCAAAATGATAGAACTTCATTTCCCATTCATGTAAAGTTTAAAATAGAAATCCTTGATGAGGAAGGGGCTTTCCTCCAGAAGTGATTTGGAGACTGGATGCTTCCATGTTGTGGCCCCCTAGACTCTGTAGACTTCACCTTGTGGCTTCTGTGGTCACCATGCTCATCTGCAACAAGCAGTGGAAAGGGAAAGAGCATGGAGGGCAGATAGCGTGTGGGAGGGCTTTACAGGCTAGATCTAAAAGTGGTTATACATCCCTTCTGCTCACTTGGCTGTGGTTAGAGCTCATCTACACACAATCACATCTAAGCAGGAAGGAGGCTGGGAAGAAGTCAAGCTGTGTCTCAGATGAGGGTTAAATTGTTTAATGATCAGCTGGCAGTTTACTCCACCCCAAAACTACGAAAATTGATCTTGAGTTTCTTGTTCCTTAAAAATGAAATGTCCAGTTTCATTTCAGAGGTATTTTTTTTTTAAGTCTTAGTTCATTCCACTGTGTCATGAAGTGCATTTGTTGGTTCTAGGTTTATGGCCAATGCAAAGCAATATTTTACATCAATAAGGAAAAAAGAATTTTCTATTTAGCTGCATATAATTGTACTCTTCGCCCAGGTAAGAGATCACTTTCATTTTGTTCATTTTAATAACAGGTGAAAAAAGAGCATTTAAGTCTACTATGCTGTAGTGTATAGGGTTTCTTCCATCCTCACTTCTTATTCATCCCAAAGCTAGGTTTTTTGTATACCCAGCACTTGCACTGCTCCTCTTCCCACAATTAATCTTTCTAAATAACCTGCAATAGCTCTACATTGTGTCCTATATCAAATCCTAAATTTTCAGTCTGATGTAAATGGCACAATCTCCATGACAGGTCCCCAGGTTTCCTTTCTAGCTATCTGTGCCTTGTTTCACTGACTGTACCAATTCTGCACTCCATTTAACCAGATGACTCACTATTTTCTGAACACACATCACATTCTCCAATCTCTGCATCTAGTTTGTGCTTCTCCCTCTGCTGAGGATAACCTCTGCCCTTGGAACTCCTAAGCATTCTTTAAAGATCATTGCCAAGGCTGCTTCTTCTATCATGTTCTCTATTCAAGAAAACAAAACAGAACAGAAACAAACAAGAAATAGTGCTTTCGTGTTCTACAGCCCTGTACAACTTTACCCTAACCATTCATGGAGCACAGACCATGCACTGCCTGGATTTGGGGTCCTCTGTCTTATATCTTGTAGAGCATTTTATCCCTTCTTCCTCTCTGCTACAACGCTTCCCCCAGTTCCTAGCAAGTGGGTGTGCGTATGTGTGTGCGGGTTCAGTCGTGTCAGACTCAGCGACCCCATGGACTATAACTTGCCAGGATCCTCTGTCCATGGAATTTTCCAGGCAAGAGTACTGAAGCGGGTTACCATTTCCTCCTCCACCTATCAAGTATAAGGAGTCTATAATATCATTGAATAAATTAATAAATACATATATTCATTCTGGGTCCTGAAAAGTAAGCATCCACAGCATGGGAAAATAGGATGGCTCCTCATCAAACTATTAAGTGCATGTGACTCCCTTGAGGGATCTCATTCAAGAGCAGATTCTGATTCCTGTAGATCTGGGGTGGAACCTGAGAGTCTGCATTTCTAACAAGGTCTAGGTGATAACAATATGATTGGTTCCTTTGAAGGACAAGGCAATAGAACTAAACCTTCCTGGTTGTGAAGATGAGACTCATCTAAAATAAATTCGAGGACAACAACTAATAAAACAGATCAAGTCTGAAATGGAAGTCCTAGGTACCAGAGGTATGGGAGGTCAGGCAATGACATGTGCCTGGGAGTGACAAGCCGTGGATGTCACTCCCCCACAATATGCCTAAATACATCTAAATAAAACCACAGTTGATCAAAGCAATGTGTTTGCTTTGTTAGAACAACTGCTAGACAAGCTTCCTAGTGTGACTTTTACACTAGTTATGCCACCCCCAGCCCCTCCCAGTCAAGACATTCTAGCTGTATCTTTAGTGTGATTAACCTATTCAGTCATACAGTGATTGGATCAACTTCTGTTTTCCAGCTCACGTACATTGTCTAACCAAAGAGGGTGTGTTTCCACCTTCCATATGTCATTAACTCACTCATTCATTCAGCAGGCACTTACTAAGCACCATCCATGTGTCAGACATTATTTTAGGTGCTGGTGACTAAAAGGTAAATAGAACATGACGGTAATGAAATCCCAACTCATTCTCTTTATAGAGGCAGTGATGGGGGAAGATAGTGAGCTAATAGGGAAAATGTTTTTATATCAAAGTAAGTTGACACTTGAACAACATATGTTTGAACTATCAGTGTCCACTCATACATGGATTTATTTTTTCATGAAATACATACTATAATACTGCACTATACTTGGTTGATTGAATCTGTGGGTACAGAACCATGGATACAGAGGGCTCAAAACAAAGTTAAACTGGGATGTTTGACTATGTGGAGGGTCAGCACCCCAACCCTCATGTTGTTCAAGGGTCAACTGTACTATATTATGTGTTTTTAAACTAAATTTCTAGGGTAAAAAGATTTGCATAAGGTGAAAAAAAATATTGCCTTGTTTCTTTTTAAATTGTGAAAGTAATACAGGCTCCTTGCAGAAAGCATGTATTTCTAAATAATGCTTTTCCACTCCATCCTTGACAGTGCTGAGTGTTATCTTTTCTCCTTTTGATCTCCACCTCTGTTGTGATCATGTGATTTACAGAATTATACATAATTAAGGAGTTTTATTTTAAACTTGTTCTCTTTGGCACTTATAGTTTCTCGAAGAGTGATTTCCATGACGTGCCCTGACTGCCCCAGCACCAGTCCCTATGATTTGTCAAACCCCAGGTACATGGAAACTGCTACTGAGTCTCTTGCAAAACACAACAGTGGGAGCCCCTCAAAGCAGTATTCTCTCGTCAAAATCACCAAGACTTTTAGTCAGGTGAGTCTGAAATGTCAGCTACAACAACATGTCTCATAATTCTTGCCATGGTTATCAAGGTACTCCCTTTGATTAGAACCTAAGAGCCTTTTCCTCATTTCCTACCTTGGTAACCTTGATGCACATTCAATTGTGTCTAGTTTCTGAGTTGGTCTGTGGGATTTCCACTAGAATTGTGTGATTTGATTTCATTTCATTGCCCTGAAGGCAAGAAGGGAAATGGACTCATGGTCTCCATGGGTTATTCTACTTAGGTTCACTGTTTATTACCATAGTCCCACACCTGGCTGACCACAGACCACTTAGCAAGTCAACTTCTGTGTTTTAAATACAGGAGTACTTGTTGAGTTTTATGGGTTAGAGGAAAGGAAATGTTCATTTGTGTCTGGATTGTGTTGGTATCTATCAAATGGAGAAAAGTTAATTTAATAACAAATTTACAGGGGGAAAAATAAGCTCACCCAAGGGAAGATTTTTGAGCCCATTTAAATCCTTAAGAAGGGAAGAAATGTATGGGAAAAGTTACATTTTCGAAATAACAAAATCATAATACAAGGTTTGGTCATGGTGGGGATTTCAGGGACAAAAAGCGGCCTTTGTTGACAGTGACTCTGGGGATGCGTGGTTTCTATAAATCTAATGTTGTCAAAGCTGAGTCATGGCACCACTTGGGAAGGTTTGACTTTTATTTCTCACCTCTTGTTTCCTACTAGTGGGTGTTTGGCCCTGCCTACTTTGTGGAATATTTGATCAAAGAATCACCATGCACCAAGTCACAGGGTAGCAGCTGTGCACTGGAGTCCCCTGACTCTGTGGTGAGTATTGCTGAATGTTTTCATAACTCAAGATTTGTGCTCACAGATCATCTATGTGTATTCATAATGTGTAAAATTACACATGAAGTGTTGTAATGCACAAAGCACTTTCATTCACCTTAAGGAGCAACTGGTTAGTTAAAGATGGCCCAGATGCAATAACATTTGATCATAAATGCAGTTTTCATCAGCAACATGGTGCCTTGGCAAAAAATAATCACAGGAGGCTACAAAACATAGACAAATCTCTCAGTGGTTGGTAGCGGCCCTACTTTTATCTGAACAAAACCAGTTACATTTGGAATACATCATGATGTTCCATTCCTTGGACCACTCTTTATTAAGAAGGACGAAATCAAACAGGACTTATTTCAAAGAAAGCAGCCAAGATGGCGAAGGTGCCACCTTGAAACCATCTGAGGCACAGCTGGTAGGAATGTCAATTGGCACAGTGGATTATAGCACAATTAGGCAGAATGCAAGCTGTTTCCCCCATTATTCACTTAGCTATAATAAAAGTTTTATTAAGATATAATTCACATACCATAAAATTCACCCTTTCAAGGTATACAATTCAGTGCTTTTTAGTCTATTCAAAGAGTTGAATCATCAGCACTACTATCTAATTTTAGAATATTTTCATCAACCTTCAAAGAAATTCCATGTCCATTAACGGTCATTCCCCTTACATCATTCAGAGGATCTCAGTTCCCCAACCAAGGGTTGACCCAGCCCCATGGCAGTGAAAGCACCGAGTCCTCACTACTGGACTTCCAGGGAATTCCCTATGTATAAGTTATTATGTATACATATGTTTTCATTTCTTTTGGGTACACACCTTGGAGTGGGATTGCTGGGTCATATGAGAATTCTAGGCTTCCCTGGGGGCTCAGATGGTAAAGAATCTGTCTGCAAATCAGGAGACCCCTGTTTGGTCCCTGGGTCTGGAAGATCCCCTGGAGAAGGGAATGGCTACCCACTACAGTATTCTCTTGCCTGGAGAACTCCTTGGACAGAGTAGCCTGGCGGGCTACAGTCCACAGGGTCGCAAAGGGTCAGACATGACTAAGCAACTAAGCATACACGCATGAGAATTCTATGTTTAACCTTTTGACTAACAGCAAACTTTTCCAAAGTGACTACACCAATTATACAATCCCATCAGCAGTATGTGAGGGTTTCAATTTCTCTATGTTTTTGTGAATGCCTATTATTATCTGGGCTTCCCAGGTGGTGCTTGTGGTAAAGAACCCACCTGCCAATGCAGGAGATGTAAGAGAAGTGGATTTGCTCCTTGGGTCAGGAAGATCCCCTGGAGGAAGGCATGGCAACCCACTCCAGTATTCTTGCCTGGAGAATCTCATGGAGGGAGGAGCCTGGCGGGCTACAGTCCATAGGGTTGCAAAGAGTCAGACATGACTAAAATGACTTAACATGCATGCATGCATTACTATTATCTGTCTTTCTTATCATAGATATCTTACTGTGTATGAAATAGTCTCTCTTTTTGGTTATATTTGAATTTCCCTAATGGCTAATGATATTGAGTATCTTTTAATATGCTTTTGGGCCATTTGTATGTATTCTTTGGAGACACATCTATTGAAATCCTTTGTCATTTAAAAATTGGATTATTTGTATTTTTATTGTTGAATTGTAGGAATTCTTTACATACTCTGGATATGATTCCTTTATCAGATATATGACTTTCAAATATATTCTCCCATTATCTGATTTTTCTATTCATTTCTATTCTTGATGATGTTCTTTGAAGTACAAAAGTTTTTAATTTTAATGAAATGCTGTTTTTTTTTCTTTTGTTGAATGTGCTTTCTGTATCATATCTAAGAATCCATTGCCTAATCTAAGATCACTAAGATTTACTCCTATGTAATCCTCTAAGAGCTTTATAGTTTTAGCTTTAGGTCTCTGACCCATTTTTGAGTTTTTTTGTATATGGTATGAGGTAGGAGGTTCAACTTTATTTGTCTGCTTGTGAATATCCAGTTGTCCCTGCACTATTTGTTGAAAGACTATTACTATTGTTTACCCTGTTTAATTATATTGACATACATTCTAAAGACCTATTGACTATTAATGTAAGGGCTTATTTTTGTACCCTCTATTTTATTCCATTGATCTGCATATCTCTTCTTGTACCAGTACCACACTATCTCCAATACTGTAGTTTTGTAGTAAATTTTGAATTGGGAAGTGTGAGCCCTCCTATTTTGTTTTCTTATTCAATATTGCTTTGAGTATTCTGAATCCCTTGCATTTTCATAATATGTCAACTTCAGAATCAGCTTGTCAGTTTCTATCTTTAAAAAGCAGGAAATTTGATAGGGATTTCACTGACTCTCTAGACCAAATGTAGAAAGTACTATCCTCTTAAAAATACTAATTTTTCCAGTCCATGAATATGGGAAGTCTTTCCATCTGTTTAGGATGGAAATATAATTTCTTTAAGCAATATTTTGTAGTCTTCACTTTTTTTATAGCTAAGTATTTTATTTTTCTCTTTGATGCTGGTATAATGTATTTGACTTTTCCATTTTATTTTGGATTATTCATTGCAAATATATAGAAATATAGTTGATTTTTATATTTTCACCTGTATCCTGTAACCTTGCTGAACTCGTTTATTATTTCTAATAGTTTTCTAGTACAGTCTTTAGGATTTTCTGTATATAAGATCATGTCTTCTACAAAGAGATATAGTTTTACTTCTTCCCTTCCAATCTGAATGACTTTTAATTCTTACCTAACTTTCCTGACTAGAACTTCCAGTACAATGTTAAATAGAGGTGGGAAGCGCAGATGACCTTATCTTATCCCTGATTTTAGGAGGAAAGCATTCAGCATTTCATTATTGAATATGATGGTAACTGTAGGCTTTTTATAGCTGCTTTTTATCAAGTTGAGAAAGTTCCCTTCTAGTCCTAGTTTTGTTGAATGTTTTTTATTGAAAAACAGTGCTAGCATTTGCCAAATGCTTTTTCTGTGTTAGTGAGATAGTCGTTTGGTTTTTTCCTCCTTTAATCTACTAGTGTTGTATACACCACTGATTTTTGTATGTTAAGACAACCTTGTGCTTTGGGGTAAGTCACAGTTGATCACGATATTTAATCCCTCTATATGTTTCTGAACTCAGCTTGCCAGTGATTTTTTTTTTAAGATTTTAAATCTACATTTATAAGAGACATTGGCCTGTAGTTACTCTGTCTTGTCTCTGCCTGATCTTCATGTAAGTGTAATGTTGGCTTCATAAAATGAGTTGGGAAATTTTCCCTCTTCTATTTTATCTTGGAAGAATTTGTGAAAGAGTGGTGTTCATTCTTCTTTAAATATTTGGTAGCATTCACCAGTGAAGCCATCTGGGCCTGGGCTTTTCTTTGTGGGAAGTTTATTTGATTAATAATTCAATTTCTCTACTTGCTATATACCTATTCAGATTTTATATTTCTTCTTGAGCAAGTTTTGGTAGTTCATATCTTCCTAGGAATTTATCCATTTCATCTAACTTATCTAATTAGACAGCGTACAACTGTTTACAGTACTTCATTTTTATTTCTGAAATATTAGAGGTGTTGTACCCTATTTAATTTCAATTTTAGTGGTTTGAGTCTTTTTTTTGTCTATCTAAAACTTTGTCAATTTTATTAATTTTTTCCAAAAAAATCAATTTTCAGTCTCATTTATTTTTTCTTTTACTTTTTTAGTATCTAGTTTTTATATTTCCTCTCTATCTTTATTATAACTTTCTTTTTGCTTGCTTTGGGCTTAGTTTACACCTCTTTTTTCTGGCTTTTTAAAGTAGAAACTTAAGTTATTTATTTACAATCATTAGTCTCTTTTAACATAAGCATTTACATCTATAAATTTCCTTCTAAGCTATGATTGAATCGATTCTCACAAGTTATTCTTGTCATTTTTGTTCCCATCCATCTCAAAATATTTTCTAATTTTCCTTGTGATTATTCTTTAACCAAATGGTTACTTAGGAGAGTTATTTAATTTCTTCATATTTGTGAAAATTCCAATTTCCTTCTGTTATTCATGTCTAATTTCATCTCATTGTGGTTGGAGAATGTACTCTGTGCGATCTCAATTCTTTTTAATTTATTGAAACTTGTTTTATGGTTTAACCTAAGGTATATCCTAGAGAAATTTCCATGTACACTTGAGAAGAATGTATTCTGCTGTTGTTAGGTAAAACAGTCTGTAGTTGTCTGTTAGGTTTAGTTTGTTTATAGTGTTGTTCAAGACTTCTGTTTCTTTATTGATGTTCTGCATACTTGTTTTATTCATTATTGAAAGTGAGCTTTCCAACTATTATTGTTGAATTACCTATGGCTTCCTTGAATTCTGTCAGGTTTTGCTTATGTACTTTGGGGATCTGTTGTGAAGGGCACATATATTTATAGTTGTGTCTTTCCAATAAATTGAGCCTTCTATCATTATAAAATATTTTTCCTTGTCTCTAGTAACAATTTTTGTCTTAAAGTCAATTTTGTCTGATATTTGTATAGTCATTCTCAACTCTTTTCAGTTACTGTTTGCATTGTAATATTTTGTCCATCTTTTAACTTTCAACCTGTTTGTGTCTGAATCTGAACTATGTCTCTCAAAAGCCTTTTATAGGGACCTCTCTGGTGATCCAGTGGCTAAGACTCTGCTTTCGATGCAGAGGGTTGGGGTTTGACTCCTGGTCGGGGAACTAGATCTCACATGCTGCAACCAAGACCCTATGAAGCCAAATAAGTAAATGTTTTTTTTAAAAAAGACTTTTATAACCAGCCAATTGAATATTAGGGAATCATTGGGAAAACATCTTCATCATCTTCTGTGGAATCTCCCTGTCTCACTTTTTGATACCATCTTGGGCAGATCACATAGTTTTCTAGTCATTTTCAGTAATAAGAATGATTTCACTTAGATTATTAAGATTCACTTTCAGGTATTAAAAAATTCCTTTTAGTCAATTCTAAATCAAAACTTCTATCTCATATCCAATTCAAAGTGTTTTCCTCTCTGAGGCTTAAGCCTGACCCAGAGCTTAGGACCTGCTGTGAAGAAGGAGTCAAGGCCTGTCCTTTCATTCTTTTTACCCCTCCTGCAATCTTTTATTTAACTGTGGCTCTTCTGAGTTTCAGGAAGAATAAGACAGGAATAGAGAAAAGAGTCTACAGTCTTTTCACATTACTGGACCTGTAGTTGTAGTTTTCTCTTGGTTTACATTGGCCCTCTGTTTACACTTGAAAAAGTACATGCTCAATGACTCTAAAATTTATCTTCTAAGAATTTACCCTAAGGATATGTGAAAATGTTTAAACATAAAAAATTAGACTCAATCCACTGTTTTACAAAAGAACTTGTTAAATAACACAGAGGAATATTAGGCAGCCATTATAAAGAAAATCATAAAACTATTCGGTGTCATGAAAAGGATTTTCATTATATATTGTTAAATGACAAAAGAAGTTATAAAATATTATGTACTGTATAATTCTATTTTTCTAGAAGAAAAAGTGTGTATTCATTGGGGAAAATGTCAGAAGAAACAAAATCAAATCACTGTAGGAAACGGGTACCTTTCATGCAATTACAGGTCTTTTCATTTTCTTCTTGTTTATCCTATTCTAAATAGCTACTACATTTATAATAAGAAAATAAACATTTTATTTTTAAATAAAGTTTAAGGAGCTGAGAGTAGTCTTGTCTGAGAAGCAAAAACTCGGGGGAAACCTGCATAAAGGGCTGCTGCATGAGAGAGGAAAGCAAGTTTTCTAGCTGACGCAAGGATAGAGTGTGGCCAAGAGACAGATCCGGATTTCTGTGTCTGTCCTATAGACATAGATTTCTGCTCAATACAAAGAATTTTCTAATGGAATTTGTTCCTCAAGAAACCCTGAGTTTCTCTCATTGGAGGCAACTTAGCCTAGTTTGGGTGACTAATTGGTAGGGATGATCTAAAGAATTGGCTTGTGCTCAGTCCTCCGGTGTGTTTGACTCTTTGTCACCCATGGGCTGTAGCCTGCCAGGCTCCTCTGTCCATAGATTATCCCAGCAAGAGTATTGAAGTGGGTTGCCGCTTTTTCCTCCAAAAGAATTGGAGCCTTGTGGTTCAGTCTGTAAAGAATCTGCCTGCAATGAAGGAGACAGGGATTCAATCCCTGCTCCGGGAAGATAGTGTGGAGAAGGAAATGGCAACCCACTTCAGTATTCTTGCCTGGAAAGTCCCATGGACCAAGGAGCGTGACAGGCTACAGTCCATGGGGTCACAAGAGTCGGACGTGACTTAGTGACTACAGCACTATCAACACTACCTGTTACATGGTAGGAGCATAAAAGTGTTGATTGGCTGTGTGTCTATGTAAGCAAAAATGAAGTTGATTCCACCTATGATCATATGTGCACATATAACACTGTATTTTTTTTTCTTTAGCCTGTTGGTATTTGCCACGGTTCTATGAGTCAATCACCAGTAAAGCCGGGCAAGCTCATCTCCGTAAATTGCTCCTTCTTTAATTCACAGGTATTTTTTAGTCAAATTGTTTGTCTTTCTGTGAATATAAGAGCAGGTGATCTATAGTTAATTGCCTCTACCATACATTCTCCTTTTATTTTCTTAAATCCATGATTACCACTTTATTCAGGGTGCCCTAAGGCCACATCCACAAGGTAGCTGATTGAAGATCTCCTACACTTTTTTTTAGTTACAGCATGTTCCCTACAGCATAAGTAAGACCCATTTAGCTTGAATGGCTCAGCCCTCTGTGACATTAAATTCAGTGTCCCAAAGAGTCTTATCCTGAACCATAGGTAGAAGTTGTTTCCATGGAGACACTGAATCCCTTTTTGCAAGTATTTATTAAGCACTTACCATGAGGCAACCTGGTATAAATGAGAGGTGGCTAAGACAGGCCACCTGGGTTCCAGTCCTGTCCTGCCTCCTGCAAGCTGTGTGGACATGCACAAGTTCCTACCTCGCTGAGTCCTGGATGCCTCCTCTGTAGAATGGGATTGCAACACCTATCTTCTTCAGATCCCCATGAGACATAGGTCAGAGGATCTGACTGAAGGGAACTGCTCTGGGCCTGGCACAGAATAAGCAATCAGTAAAGGTGGCTTTCAACTGGTTTTAGAAAAGGCAAAGGAACCAGAGATCAAATTGCCAATATCCACTGGATCACTGAAAAAGCAAGAGAGTTCCAGAAAAACATCTATTTCTGCTTTATTGACTATGCCAAAGTCTTTGACTGCATGGATCACAATAAACTGTGGAAAATTCTGAAAGAGATGGGAATATCAGACCACCTGACCTGCCTCTTGAGAAATCTGTGTGCAGGTCAGAAAGCAACAGTTAGAACTGGACATGGAACAACAGACTGGTTCCAAATAGGAAAAGGAGTACATCAAGGCTGTATATTGTCACCCTGCTTATTTAACATATATGCAGAGTACCTCATGAGAAACGCTGGACTGGAAGAAGCACAAGCTGGAATCAAGATTGCAGGGAGAAATATCAATAACCTCAGATATGCAGATGACACCGCCCTTATGGCAGAATGTGAAGAGGAACTAAAAAAGCCTCTTGATGAAAGTGAAAGAGAAGAGTGAAAAAGTTGGCTTAAAGCTTTAACATTCAGAAAACTAAGATCATGGCATCTGATCTCATCACCTCATGGGAAATAGATGGGGAGACAGTGGAAACAGTGTCAGACTTTATTTTTTTGGGCTTCAAAATCACTGCAGATGGTGACTGCGGCCATGAAATTAAAAGACACTTACTCCTTGGAAGGAAAGTTATGACCAACCTAGATAGCATATTAAAAAGCAGAGACATTACTTTGCCAACAAAGGTCATCTTGTCAAGGCTATTGTTTTTCTAGTGGTCATGTGTGGATGTGAGAGTTGGACTGTGAAGAAAGCTGAGAGCCAAAAAATTGATGCTTTTGAACTATGGTGTTGGAGAAGACTCTTGAGAGTCCCTTGGACTGCAAGGAGATCCAACCAGTCCATCCTAAAGGATATCGGTCCGGGGTGTTCATTGGAAGAACTGATGCTGAAGCTGAAACTCCAATACTTTGGCCACCTCATGTGAAGAGTTGACTCATTGGAATAGACCCTGATGCTGGGAGGGACTGGGGGCAGGAGGAGAAGGGGACGACAGAGGATGAGATGGCTGGATGGCATCACCGACTCAATGGGCATGAGTTTGAGTAAACTCCGGGAGTTTGTGATGGACAGGGAGACCTGGTATGCTGCGATTCAAGGGGTCGCAAAGAGTCGGACACGACTGAGTGACTGAACTGAACTGAACTGAAAGGTGGCTTCTGCTGCCACTACTAGGAGCGGGGAGGCAGCTTATTAGGGACTTTGAACAAGCCATCTTACCTCTCTGGATCATGGTTCAGCTCTGAAATTTGTGAGGCTTACAGTCCAGTTTCCAAAGGTTTTGGTTTCCCCTAGCCCTTATCTGTTCTGATTTTTAACCTTTTATTTATTTATTTAACATTTTTTTTGGCCACATGGCTTGTGGAATCTTAGTTCCCCAACCAGAAATTCAACCCTGGCCCATGGCAAGTGAAAGCCCAGAGTCTTAACCACTAGATGTCAGGGAATTCCCTTTATCCCTTTAATCAGAGGCCCATCTAGCTAATCCCCTTTGGAGAATTCCATCAGAAAGGCACCAAACAGCGTAATCTAGTACCAGGCATAGCAGGGACTTTCTTGGAGGACATTCCCTTATTTGAAAACATTCTCTTTTCAGGCTCCCACCCCTAGAGGTGAAAACGCTGCTGTAAACCAGAGACCTGCAAACCTCACCGAGGCAGAAGAGCCCCAGCAGCAAAACACAGCTCCCACCAACTCACCCACCAAAGCTGTGCTCAAAGGGTCTGTCCAGTACCTTCCTGACTGGGGTAAGAAGCCTGAAGATTCCCAGGAAAAGGAACCTGTTGAGACTGTCCCTGTGCAGCTGGATCTAACCACCAATCCCCAAGGAGAACACCTGGATATCCCCTTCCTCTTCCTGGAGCCCATGGAGGAGCAGCTGGTTGTCCTGCCTTTCCCCTCAAAAGGATGGCGCTCTGCTGAGTGCCCAGGACCAGCTCAGAAGGATGACCCTCGTCTCCTCCCACCATGAGAACCACGTAGAGGATTCCTGGGGGCGTACTGTCCTGCAGGAGATGTGAGGTGATGGGAAAAGAAACAGAAAAACAGTTCAAACATAGAGCAGGCTAATAAAGTAAGTTTTTCGGACTCCTCTTGGTCTCATGTTGCCCAGAAATGGAAATAAAGCTCAACAGTTCACTTTGCACAGTGGGCTACCCCCTTCCTAAACCATCCAAGGCCTCATGCCATACATAGATGCCTCTCTCTTTGTAATGACTTCTTACTTTTAGCCAAGTGTCTCTGATGTAGGGCCTTACAAATATCTTCATCATTCTGATGTTGACCTAAAACAAATGGCCTGAAGATATCTCTCCAGCAAAGATGGATTTATTTAAGGGATAGTAGAGGATTGTGATTTGGGATCTGCAACCGTGGAGAGCCATACCAAGTCCCCAAACAGCAAGAGAAGGAGAAAGCCTTCATAGAGAGGAAAATGAAGTTGGGAGGGCCACACTAAACAAAAAGTCCATGGTTTTTCATTGGCTGAGTCCTTGCCAGGAAAGGAAAGTCTTTCTTCTTCCTCTTGGGCTGTACTGTTGTCACAGGTGAGAGCTCCTCCTTCTGGCTCCCAACTCTATTTAACAGAGGTTTCCGGTTTATAATTTTTTTACATTTCTCCCCTTTTGATCAAGATCTTTCTCTGAAAACACCACTGATCAAGAGTTGGGTTTCCTGACTTCCATGGCTTTTTGTCATTCATTGTCAGGAAGGACCTCTCCTGAGTATAATGTCTCAAACTGGGGGGAAAGCACAAAGATTACAAACCTATTAAGGCTGCATTTAAATGACATGAAAGGGTAGGGAATCTCAGGTCCTTTCATCTAAAGCTCATACTTTATCAAGATCCTAGACATTGGAGATCATCTGAAGCATTATATCATCAAAATTCTGTTAACAAACTTCTCACAGGCCTGGTCTGAGTATCTTTGGAAAGTTGTCTCATCAGATGTCATCTGCTTCAGTTCTGGGAAAGTTTTACTCTCAGGTCACCCGATGATGGGCAGGTCCAATTAGGGTTTGGTACTTTCATTAGATGTATCATGTTAATCCAAGAGTCTTTTCTTTGGAGTTTGGTGGCACAAGAGCTGGTTAGCAGTACCTGATAGAGGCCTTTCCATGAGGTTGAAGGAGAGTTCTTCTGGCGACGTCTTTTCAAACCAGACAAAATCTCCAGGTTGCAAGGTATGATGTTTAAGGTCTTTTTCTCCCAAGGGCACACCGTGAAAAGATTGCTTTACCGAAACATGGTTATTTTTAATAGGAACAATTAGCCCTTTTCAATATTGGAATGCCTCTCCTTTATCAGCTGTGGGTCAAAAGAAGCAGGAGCCAAGTGCATTGGGTGTCTTGTGACCATCTCAAAGGGTGCGAATTATGAGTTCCAAAATGGGCAGATCTGAGATCTAAAGAGACCAATAGCAATGCTTTTGGTCAAGGTAGCTGGAGGGCCTCTACAGACTTTTCCAAGTGAGTCTTAATGATGTTTTCAAGTCAGAGGATTGAGGGTGGTGAGCACAATGGTAGTGTAAAAGCGACCAAACAGCACATATTTATCAAAACACCTGGCAAGTAAACTGTGTTGCTCGATCACTCTGAAGTTTGAGAGGAGTTCCCCAGATAGGGAGAATCTTTTCTAGGAGGACTTTAGCCACAGAAGAGTCAGTAGCCTGTCTACAAGGGAAGGTTTCAGTTTAGTGTGAAAACATGCAGACTGTGACTGAAATATTCTTATGTTCATCACATGGAGCAAGCTGCATGGAATCCATTTTTCAGGTCCAGTAGGCAGTTTAATAAAATATCTGAGAAAAGTATGAACAGGCTTCTGTAGGTTGTACTTTGGACAAGTGGGACAAGTGAGTTAGGTACGTTTTGTACCTTACTAGTGTTTTCCCACCAATATTGGTCCATGACGTTATTTTGTCAGGATACCAATGGTTTAATGCATGTACAGTGGTGAGAAGTGGGAATTTTAGAGTCACCAGTAGAACTGGGCTGCTAGAAAACTAGAGGTTTCTCTTTATTGCTGAAAAATCTTGTTTTTTCTTTTTCTGAGGCCAGTTTTGGGGGCTCAGTAGCCAGTTTTTCTAAATTATCACTTGAGAAATATCCCTTTGGACCATGACAGGGGTTTGGCTGCTGTGGGTCCCTTTAAAGGCAGCACTCCGTGCAAAAATCTCAGAAAGGTGAATTTCCCTTACTTCCCAGAAAGTCAAATTTAGAATGCCCTGGGGATCTTAATAATAGCTAAAGCAATAGGTTAAAGCAGTCCTTTTAATAATTCCTAAACATAGGAGCCATTTAAAAATTTTATTTCCAGAGAAGTAAGGAACGCACATTTTCCCCCATGGCACTCTAAAATTATGAGCTACTCTGAAAGCATAGCTACTATCAGTATAAAGAATGGCAGTTTTGTCCATGGCTTAAGAACAAGCCTGTGTATGAACATATAATTCAGCCTGTTGGGCCAAAGTAGCCTTAGGTAAAGATGCTGCTTCAACCTCATCAAAAGGAGATCAAAAGGTATCCCCAACACAATATTTGCCATTGTCACCTCTAAATAAAATCCATCAGCAAACCACGAGAAACTAGTGTTACCCAATGGAATTTCCTACAGATCATTAAAGGGATCAAGTTTATCAGCGTTAAGCAGTCCCGAAGAACTTTGTCAGTGACGGAGGGCAGAACCATAGCCAGGTTAAGGCTATCACAACGTAAAAGAGTTATGTGAGCAACAGTTAACAAAAGGACTTCATAACAGGTGAGGTGACTGGCTGAGAAATGTTGAGCATGATAAGAGTTCAGGAGGCTTCTAACTGTATGAAGTACAAAAATAGTTAACAAGTATCCCACGACAATTTTCTCAGTGGTCTTAACCAAAAGTGCATTGACTGTAATAGCTCTAAGGCAAGGGAGGCATCCCTCTGCCACAGGATCCAGTTGCTGGCCATAATACCCTGTGAGCTGATGGTGGCCCCTGTGTTTTTGGTGAGTACCCTAAGGCATTCCCTTCCTCTTCACATACAAAAAGGAAAAGGGGAATCTGATCATTGGGATGCCCGAAGTCAGGTGAGAGTTCATTAGACTCTCCTTTAAGGCCTCGAAGACTATGTTGCCATTTCTTCCCACAAAACTGCAGCCTCTATTGTTGAGTAAAACATAGAGGTTTGGCCATAAGAAAGAAATTTGGAATCTAATTTCATTAATAACCAACTAGCCTGTGAAAACCTCACAGCTGTGCTTAGTTTTAGGTCTGATGGGACTTAGGACACTGTGAGGTCTTATCTGGATCTCAGTACAGACCTTGTTCTGTTATCAGATGCTCTAACTATCAAACCTGCATTTGGACAAGCTACAACTTTTCTTTGACAACCTTAAGTCCCTTTAAAGCTAAAAGTTTTAGCAAGTAGATGCTGTCTTCCTGTGAGAAGACTTGAAAAAGACAGCAAAGAAGCAAAGGATCCACCTTTTACTTTTACTTTGTTGCAACAAAGTAAAACCCCTAAGGAAATTTATATCATCCCAATCAGCCTTCAGCCCAGGGAAATCCCTGGCAGTCACTGGTTAGGACTCTGCACTTTCACTGCCAAGGGCAAGGATTCAATCCCTGGTCAGGGAATTGAGATCCCACAAGCCCCATGGTGTGGCCAAAAAACAAAAGAAAGAAAGAATATTTCAGATCAGCCTTCAGAAGGACTGTCAGTATAACCTTGAGGCATTGCTTTCCAGGTGAATTTTTTTCTTCCCAAGTAAAGACAAAAAGGTACTGGCTAGCTTCATTAACTGGAATACTGAAGAGTGCACTGCATAAATCAATTACAGTAAAAAAAAAAATTTACTTCCGGTGATAATGGATGTTAGTAAGTTATGAGGGATAACAATGTTGCTTATTACTCAGAGGTCCTGGACAAATCTCAACACTTGGTCCTTAGATTTTCTCACCAGTAATATGGGAAGTATGCAGGAGCTATTAATGTACAAGGGAAAATGAGGCCTTGAGCCTTGTAATCTTCTATTATGGGCTTTATGCCTTGAAGGGTTTCTTTACAAACAGGGTATTGATTAATTCTGGGAAGAAGTTTTGAGGGATCTACTTGAATCTTGATGGGAAGTATGCTGTGGATTGAGCCCATAAAAAAGTGGTAGCTGATTCAATAGAGACAAATGCTCAGTGTTTCCAGAATCTGCTCTACTACTGTCAGAGATGGAACAAATGAAAGATCAAAAGATCATTTAATTTACCTCATGGGTCACTTTGATGATGACTGTCAGTTTTCTAGAATTATGCCCCTCTTTTTGGAGAAAGACATTCCAGTATATTTCTCTAAGAAGTCTCTAATAAATTAATGAGGGGAGAGGACAGGGAAGCCTGGAGTGCTGCAGTCCATGGGGTCACAAACAGTCAGACTCGACTGAGCAGCTGAAATGACTGAGAGGAACTAAGGGGAAAAGTGTGGATATCTCTCAAAAGGGCTAAACAAAAGGAATGAGTTCAGACACAGGAACCTCTTGAGGCTCACTGGAGTGCCCCACTGTCTGAACTGTTTTAGTGCTTCAAGGCAAGGCCTATCTATTAGCTTTGGGTTGAGTACAAAGAACATATTCTAAAGGAAATCAACCCCAGAAACTCATTGGAAGGACTGATGCTGAAGCTCCAGTACTTTGGTCACCTGATGAAAAGAGCCAACTCATTTTAAAAGACTTTGATGCTGGAAAAGATTCAGGACAGGAGGAGAAGTGGGTGACAGAGGATGAGATGGTTAGATAGCATCACCGACTCAATGGACATGAGTCTGAGCAAACTCCAGGAGGTAGTGAAGGACAGGAGAGTCTGGCATGTTACAGTCCATGGGGTTGCAAAGATTCGGACATGAATTAGCAACTGAATAACAACAACAAAGAGTACGGCTCTAGTGTAAGTTAACTACATACTTCAATTAAACATATATATTAAGAACAAAAATAGTATGGCTCTAGTGTCATTTAGGACTGGAAAAGATTCATCCCCAATCCAGAAAAATGTTTCTCTAAGGCATTTAAGAGGGGTTATTGGGAAGAGCTCCTATAGTTCTTCGGAGCTTCATCATCGACAATCAGGAGGATGCTGGAAAGGCTGATGGTACCTGATAGAGGGCTGAGGGTACCTAAAGCAGTTAAATTTGTAACAATCTCTTTTCCAAAGTCCTGGTCCTTTGCAATCGTAGAGGAAGCCAGGAAGGTTTTCATTTCATATAGGTGCCTTCATTTGTTGGAGTTGAATATTAAGATTTTGGCTGTTTTCCTTGGAGGTGACTCATCTAGAGAATGAGAAAGCTGGTTTGCCAGATTCACTAAATCTGAGCAGACATAGTTGCCTTCTATCCTGATCCTTCTTTTAGAAGGGAAAGATCCTGGTTCAGCCCATTAATAAACATATAGTTATAAGCTACCCAGGTGGAATCAACTTCATATGGAAGACCAGAATCTGAAGTCTACTGTGATATTCATGAACCGGTTCATCAGAGTTTTGTTTACAAGCCTGGATTTTGTTCCCATCAACAGACTTTCGAAAAGCCCTAGGAATTTCTTACTGAGGTTGCTAGAGATTGCCTGAGCCTGATCATATGTTATAGTAAATTAGTGGACTGGACTCCCAGTTGTAATTCTAGAGACTTTTCAGGACTTCCCCAGTTAGTGGTTTTCATTCAATACTGGACCTGGTCTTCACCAATGAGCATATGAATTAGCTGATAAAAGTCAGAGAAGCCAAGCTGGTAAGGGAGTAGGGGGAGTTTCAGAGAAAAAGGAAAGTTTGGTGGGAGAACTTGTCTGAGGGATTGGAAGATATATTGGAGGCACAGACATCATAGAAAAGAAAGAAGAATGTGATGCCAGAGGCAAAGCCTGGGACAAAGAAACCAAGGAAGAAGAGCCTCAGACTTTGGGAGCCCTTTTATCTTTCTTCCATCACTTGTTTGCCTCAGTTAATCTTTTGTAGAGACAATTTCAGACTCCTGATAACAGTTAAGAAGTCTCAAAGTAATGAGTGAAATTAGCATACCACTCAGTTCTGGAAATTTTTTACCTACTGTAGTACAGTTTGATTTTAAGGAAATTAAATTTGTGAATTTCAAAAGTCCACCACAATGGCCACTGGAATTCTAAATTGCCTTGGTCAAGTCCACTTACTTAGTTAGAAATGAATATGAGGAAGGTATTTAGACATAAAATCAGCAGGACTCTCTGTAATGGGGGGCACCTTGAAAAATACTTATATAACTGGGATCCCATTTCTTAGAGTTTTTCCTCTACAGTAAAGAACAATTTCAAACAGCTCGAATATCTCAATTTCAAACAGCTCGAATATCTCATAGCACGAACAGCTCAAACAGCTAGCAGGCTGATCCCAGCCAGTCTTAAGGAGATAGCTTGGTTCTAAAGGATCCAGTATATGTATCTGTGTGTGTGTGTGTGTGTGTGTGTGTGTGTGTGTGTGTGTATGTGTATGCTTGGTCGTGTCCGACTCTTTGTGACCCCATGGACTGTAGCCTGACAGGCTCCTCTGTCCATGGGATTTTCCAGGCAAGAATATTGGAGAGGGTTGCCATTTCTTCCTGCAGGGGATCTTCCCCATGCAGGAATCAAACCACATCTCCTGCATCTTTTTGCATTGGCAGGCAGATTCTTTACCACTGAGACACCTTGAAAGTCTGAAGGATCCAGACTGTAAGGCTTTTAAAGGCCAGTCTCCAGAAGACAGTGCTTCCAAAGGAATATGTCAAAGGCTGAAAAACTCCACACTGATTCAGAAAAAAATCCCCTGTTCCCCAAGGAATGAGTCAAAGGATACCCAGTTTCAGGAGAAGCAGCCTTTGTTCCAAAGGGAATAGGTGAAGGTTAGCCACATTCAGTGAAACAGCCTGATCTCAAATTAGGCAGAAGTGCCAACTTCACATGCAGAATAAGGCCTTAACCAGAAAGAGGGAACCTTTAAATAGATGCTGAATAAAGCCTGGAGCTTTGGATTACAAGGAGATCCAGCCAGTCCATCCTAAGGGAGATCAATCCTGAGTATTCATTGGAAGGACTGATATTGAAGCTAAAACTCCAGTACTTTGGCCACCTGATGTGAAGAACTGACTCATTGGAAAAGACCCTGATGCTGGAAAAGATTGAAGGCAGGAGGAGAAGGGGACGACAGAGGATGAGATGGTTGGATGACCTCACCGACTCAATGGACATGAGTTTGGGTAAACTCCAGGAGTTGGTGATGGACAGGGAGGCCTGGCATGCTGCAATCCATGGGGTTACAAGAGTCGGACACAACTGAGTGACTGAACTGAACAAAGCAAAGAAGGTATAAGCTCAAATCCAGGAGAAAGCTATACCTTCAAACTCCTGGGCAGGAAAAACCATGAACAACAATTGGTTCGACTGTGGATACCACACCTGTTTGCTCACCAACCCTGGAGCTGCTGGGCATCTTCTCCGGGCCTTGTACAGGCCACCAAAATGTTGGCCTGAAACAAATACACTGCTAGCTATCTCTCCAGTAAAGACGGATTTATTTGGGATCAGCAGAAAACTGCAATTTAGGATTTGTAAACTCAGAGAGCTGCAGAGAACTCCCCAGACAGCAAGGGAAGGAAAACTTCTAAAGAGGAAAAGAAAGTTGAAGCGCTATAGTAAACAGAGTCCGTGGCTTTCCATTGGCTGAGCCGTTGCCAGGACAGAAGTCTCTCTTCTTGTTTGCTGGGCTCTGCCACTGTCACAGGGCATGAATGCTCCCCGTTCTGGTTTCCCAACTCTATGTAGTTGAGATTTCTGTTAATTTTTTACAAAAGAATAGTGTGATTCTTCTGATCAAATAATATGAAAATTAAAGGCTATCAAGAGACTGGGATTCACTTCACTCTTCCTTTATTCCACAATCATTTCAGCATCAAGTATTGGTCAGATATTGTCTGCAAAACCTTCCACTTGAAGGTGGATTTTTTTTTTTTCTTACGTGTCTGAACAGTCTTCAAGCCCTGCTGCTGCTGCTGCTGCTAAGTCCTCTGACACCTTGATCTTGGACTTCTTAATCTCTAGAATTATGAAAGAAATTACTTCTATTGTCTAAGCCACCCAGTCTGTGGTACTTTGTTCTGGAAGCCCTAGCAAACTCATACGACAGGGAATTTGCAGATATGACTATTCTCCTCTCTCCCGGGAGCTGTTTCCCAAAAGAGGTTCATATGCCTTGGTATAATTTGCTTAGGAGCAATAGACAACATTCACACACTATTACCCTTATCTGCCTCCTTTAAGATAGAAAAATGACTCAGTCGGGGTATCAGTTGGTGTCTTTGACCCTATTTCAGTCAGGGTCTAGCAAGAAACATAAGACATCGCTAGTACACTATTTGTCTTTAAGGTTCGATAAAGCAGGTGGAAGGGACTTCCCTGATGGTCTGGGGGTTGGGACTCTGTGCTTCAAATGCAGGGAGCACGGTTTGGATCTCTGGTCAGGGAACTAACAGCCCACACACCACATGGCAGGGCCAAAAAATAGAGCAAGGAAAGCATGGCTTTTATGACTACCCCTAGGTCTTAACACAACAGTTCAGTTCAGTTCAGTCACTCAGTCGTGTCTGACTCTTTGCGACCCCATGGACTGCAGCACGCCAGGCCTCCCTGTCCATCACCAACTCCTGGAGTTTACTCAAACTCATGGCCATTGAGTTGGTGAGGGCATCCAGCCATCTCATCCTCCGTCGTCCCCTTCTCCTCCTGCCTTCAATCCTTCCCAGCATCAGGGTCTCTTCAAATGAGTCAGTTCTTCTCATCAGGTGGCCAAAGTATTGGAGTTTCAGCTTCAGCATCAGTCCTTCCACAACAGTGTTCAGGAGAAGCTGACTCTCACTGTCAGTGCCCTCGTCCATCCCCTCAGTGTTCCCATCTCTTTCCCTCCACCAGCATTTGACTCACCCAGGGCACTCAGTATTGGGTGAGGCCAGTGTAGCAATCCTGCTGCTGCTAAGTCGCTTCAGTCATGTCCGACTCTGTGCAACCCCATAGACGGCAGCCCACCAGGCGCCCCCGTCCCTGGGATTCTCCAGGCAAGAATACTGGAGTGGGTTGCCATTTCCTTCTCCAATGCATGAAAGTGAAAAGTGAAAGTGAAGTCGCTCAGTCGTGTCCGACTCTTAGCGACCCCATGGACTGTAGCCCACCGGGCTCCTCCGTCCACGGGATTTTCCAGGCAAGGGTACTGGAGTGGGTTGCCATTGCCTTCTCCATATAGCCATTCTAAATGGGTGTAAATGGTATTTCAACATGGTTTTGATTTGTATTTCTCTAATGGCTCATGACTAGAAAAGCCTAATTAAGGAGTTCAACCTGTTCTCCACTGAAACATAATACGGTTGTGTTCTAATCAATGACCTTCCCTTCCCTCCCTGGGTTGGAGCCGCTGAGTAACACCTTGGCCAGGTTGCATACAATTCCTGTCATTCTAAATTACACTGAAGCCATCTGTTTCGGATATGTAAAAGTTAGTGTTACTAATATTTAAGGTACAATCTCATATATAATTCAAAACGGATTTCTTCCCCTTTTAACACTCACTACATCAGACTACGATTCTGGGAAGTGAGGTCTCATTCCATACACCTTCCCCATGGCTTCTCCAAATTCTTTCCCTTCCCTTGGGTTGTGTCCAAAGCCCAACCAGTTCTCAGCCTTGACTGCACATTGGGAAAACTACCAACGCCTCGGTCCACCCCGAAAGCCCCTGGTTTAATTTCTCTGGGAGAAGGCTTGGACATAAGGATGTTGAAAAGCTCCTTGGGTGACTCCAATATGAATTCAAGGCTGAGAACTATGGCCGTAGACTCTGACACTTCAAGGAGACTGGGGAGGAAGGCAGGTGCTGTAAGTCACTGGTTGTGGGGAGGCAACCTGGGCTGACTTCTCCTCATCCTTCCTGATGCTGCTGGGCTCTACTGGTATGAGGGATCTGTGCAGTTATACTGTTTTTTCAGGAGGGGTGCAGATGGGGGATTAGCTTAATCTCAACCCTATCCCCCAGTGCTGGGTCCCTCACCCAATGGTATATGCCCTCTAACCCTATCTCTGGGAAGGGCATCGAATGACTTGCCTGCTACCTTCACCACCTTCCTCTTCCACATGAACTAATTCTCTTTAGCATACTTTAAGGGTCACAAAGAACTGGAATGACATGAGTGTGCTCCCAACTTTTTCCCAGGTGATACTGAGCAGAATCCTGTGAGGCTCCGGGCACAAAGTTTTCTGTGTCCCCCATTTCTTTGATTACAGGGAACAGCCTTCATTTAGCCTCCATGACCTTCCCTGACTTTCAGTTCAAGCAATTGTTAATTTGAAAAGGGAGGGGATTCCCAGGTGGTGTTAGTGGTAAAGAACCTGCTTGCCAATGCAGGAGATGTAAGAAAGAGGTGTGGATTTGATCACTGGGTGGGGGAGATCCCCTGGAGGAGGAAATGGCAACCCACTCCAGTATTCTTGCCTAGAGAATCCCATGGACAGGGGAGCCTGGCGGGCTATAGTCCATGGGATCACATAGAGTCAAACATGACTGAAGTGACTTAGCACGGACAGGGGTTCAAGACCAGGGAGAAATAGTCAAGAGTAGCCTGGGCCTAGGTCCTGTTTCCTCTTCAACAATTACATACAACAATATCTTTAAGCTGTTTTGCAGATACTCCCACTCCAGGTGGGAGAAGTTAACAATTAATGATGGTATGCTGCCTCCAAATACACAGACCCCAGACCTGTCAGGCCTGAAGGCTGATGATGCTGACTCCTACTTACCTTACCTTGAACCCATTAGAAGAATGACCATAAGCTGATCACAGCCTCTCTGAACAATTACTATAAAACATCTCACTGTCTTCCCCACTTTGGGACACGTGGTTTTGAGGGTATTAGCCTCAAAATGAGGCATGTTTTAAACATGGCATGTTTCAACTTTCTGTCCCCAGGGCCCACTAATCATTTACAGAGTGTTGACAGATAGCTGAACCAGGGGTCAAGGTGAACATCCCCAGTTACATAACGAAAATGTATAAAATCTTGCATAATCAGTTGTGTGTGCATTTTAGAAAATTTGTGTAAACTTCTCTGCCGTGGTAACCCACAGCAAGGGATGCTTTCCACATTTTAACAAGATGAAGGTACTCACTGCAGCACTGTCGTCCATCCTTCTGATCACACAGCAGTGTTCTTGTGCTGTGAATCCCACAGGCTGCGATGCCGTTGAGCCTGTGGCTGCAAAAGCTCTGGACCTGATCAATAAAGGACGGTGGGATGGCTACCTTTTCCAGTTGCTGCGGGTCGCTGATGCCCACTTGGACAAAGTGGTGAGGAGCCTCCCATGGCAGAGCTGAATGGGGCGGTGATGGACCAGGGCCAAAGGAGACGCTAGCTCCTAAGCCTGCCACTTTGCACAGTGGATTGGCTTTGTTCAGAGTTGTCGGTTTCGCTTCTGGGCTGCTCTGTGCTATACTGTGTTCAGTCATGTCTGACTCTTTTCGACCCCGTGGACTGTAGCTCGCCAGGCCCCTCTGTCCATGGGACTTCCCAAGCAAGAATACTGGAGTGGGTTGCCATTTCCTCCTCCAGGGGATCTTCACCACCCAGGGATAGAACCCGTGTCTCTTGTGTCTCCTGTATTGGCAGGCAGATTCTTTACCACTGTGCTACCTGGGAAGCCCTCAGGGCTGCCCTAACTGTTCTTTTATCCTTTGAATTAGTATTTGTTACTAGTATGTCCTGGACTTCCCAGGTGGCACTGATGGTAAAGAACCCTCATGCCAGTGCAGGAGACATAGGGCACGTGGGTTTGATCTCTGGGTCAGGAAGATCCCCTGGAGGAGGGCATGTCAACCCACTCCAGTATTCTTGCCTGGAAAATCCCATGATAGAGGAACCTGTTGGGCTATGGTCCATGCGGTCACAAAGAGATGGACGTGACTGAAGCTACTAAGCACAGTCATTATGTCCTTGATGAGCCTCTAAATACTTATAAGCACTTATGCAGAGCCCAATCAATGGCTAAGTGCTGTAAGAGAAAAATTATAATAAACTATGGGCCTTGCTCTCAAGGAAATAATCATCAGCTCTCATACACACATAGATGAACTGGGTAAGATGGGATACACTCAGGTGACTAAGTGAGTGGAATAAATGCTGGAGGGATAAAATAGAAGATCAATTATCATGGATGGGAGAAGGCTGCATTTGGATCCTGAAGAATGAGCAGTATTTGAATAACATAATGGCTTGGATAATGGCCTTCTAGGAGAATTCCTGGTATACCACCTCTATGTGTGCAGGGAATCTGGAAAGAAGGTATGGAGAAACAGACAAAGGCAGAGGGGTTCCAGAGGTTCTCTGTGGGTTTTGGAACAGCCATCATCTTGGAAGAGAGACATTCCTTAAGCCAAAGACTAAGGCAATAAATAATGGCATCTCTGATTAGACAAAGGAGGTAGAGGCACAGAGCTAGTTTGTAAGAGAAGAGAGTGAATTGAGCTTAGGGCAAGTTGAAATGAAGACAAGAAATCTGGGATTCCCCTGATGGTCCAGTGGTTAGGACTCCGAGTTTTCACTGTAAGGGGAACAGGTTTGATCCCTGGTCAGGGAACTAGCATCCCACATGCTGCCAAAGGAAAAATAAAAGAGTCAATCTATTTAAAAAAAAAAAAAAAAAGAAGAAGAAGAAGCCCAAGTTCAGGAACAGAACAGGATGAGAGGACACAACTGCACATATAGAATATATGGCTGTCATCGCCTATATTCTAGTCTTGTACCTTCAATACTTCCACCCAAACCAACAGTGCCTTTTTGTGACTGCTCTTTAAAATTCATGGGCAGAAGCAACATTATGACCAGTTAAAAACTCTCTGATGCTTTTTATTAAATAAACAGATCAAATGATATAAAGGTAGGGCACCTGCAGTGACTTGTAGAATGACTTGTAGAGAAGAGTAGAATGACAGGAATTCTATTTAAGAAATAAAGAGCTTATTTTTATTGGAAAACTCTGGGTTTCCACATACCACCCAGCCATTGCTTTCTTGGCATTCCCCAGGAATCCACAACTGTCTACTATTTAGTCTTGGATGTGAAAGAATCTGACTGTCCAGTCCTATCCAGGAAGCACTGGGATGACTGTGAGCCAGATGTTTCTCGTCGTCCATCTGAAATAGTAAGTAAACCAGGTACCATTCCTCTCCTCTTAGCATTCCTGACTTCTATCAATAGATAGAAGCAGAAATATCTTCTTGCCCAGGGTGGTTGCACACCTGGGCTTACACAGTAAAACAATAAGAACAAAACTTCTGCCTCATGGCTTATAAGGACTATGTTGACTTCGAGTAATATTTTCTTGAGAGCCATACTGGGAAATCAGTTCAAGAAAAGTCAATGGGGCTTATGGTCCCATGTCATAGCATGACCAGCTATGAGACCTTGGGCAAATCACCTAATGTCTAAGATCCTCTGAGCCTGTAACGGTGAATACTGGTGTCCCTAACAGAAATGGCCAAAAGGATTAGTTGCAGTCACCATGAGGAATAGAGCCTTGTTCTGCACATTGCACATGGGTTCTCAGAGCCCAGCACAGAGGAAGATGCAAAGATAAATCAGCAAAGATATAAGATTTCAGTTCCAGAAAATAAGATGACTACATATCCAGCAGTTTTAGCTTTTTTTATCCTTGAAAATGTTTGGGATATGGCCATGATCTCTTTCAACACTTTCTCTGTGGTTTTCATGAGGGTTTTGGATGCTTGTAGCATATCCAGCTCACAGAACTATGCTAAGAAAATATAGGTTTTTGAGAGAGGGTATGGTGAGAGGAAGCACAATAATTTCAAATGGATAGTAGGAGCATGCTGCCTCATGTTTTGTTTCCTCGGGTCAACCTAAGGAAAGAAGTAGGTGATAAAATAAACCTCTCTTTCTTATAGGTGATTGGACAATGTAAGGTAATCGCTATAACACATCTGGCTGGATCTGAAGATCTTAGAGTGAATGACTTTAACTGCACCACAAGTTCTGGTATGATTGTTAAAATGCTAATTAATTGTAGGTTCATACAAAATTCAATCAAACAGTGCTATTCATCATCGAAGTCTATGAAGTATGTATCAGAAATGGTTCCTGCCCTTGCGGATGCAATTATTACTTGCTCTCTTGAGAAGAGAAGAAAGATTTTTCCCTATTACTGGCACATCTTCTTTTATAGAAATTCAACATCTAAAAACAGACATTTACAAGGGGCTGTATGACATCATTGTAGAGAACATAGGCTCTGGGGTCCAATTTGAGTTTGAACCCCAACCTCAACACTTACTAGTTGTATGGTCTTAAGGGCAAGTTACTTCTTCAAGCTTTCCTCCTTTGTAAAATGAAGATAACAATAATATTATCCCTTCAGGTTCTTCCCAGAATTAACTAGATAGCCTGTGTAGTACACTTTGCAATGTACTTAGCGTTCAAGTATTGACTTCAACAATTGAAAGTTACGTATGTTCACAAAGCAGTTATTCATATATTAACTTGTTTAATCTCAGAAGACTATGAAGTAAAGATTACAATACTTTCTATTTTAGATACAAAATAAGCCTCAAGGAGATTCAATGACCCAGCCTGGGGAACAGAGCCAAAGTGTGGCAAAGACATGACCCTATTCCACTGGTGCTGACTCTAAATTACACACATTTTAAATTCACCTTTTCAAAAGGATGATCACAGAATGTCTTTTAAAATAATTAATCTTAACATGGTTCAATATATAAAAATTTGACAGTCAAGCAACTCCCTCACAAGGTTGCCATAAAGATTGAGCTGCATCTTCTCTTTCTGGGCAAAATTTTGTGTTAACGATGCCTCTCTCCTTGGCAGAGACAGGGAAAAGTTCATTAAAATATTAGCACTTTATGAGTGATGGGTTGTCATGAATAGGGGTCACAACAGAGACTTGAGCATTAGAAGGATCTGGGTTTAAGTTTAGCTCTGCCACTGATTGACTGATTTGATCTTGGACAAGTTACCTCTCCAACCCTCAATTTCCATCTGTAAAATGGAAGCTCTTGTTATTCTTGCCATCACGATTACATGTTTCAAGTGCCAACATTGACATTACTGCTTCCAACTCAGTAACCGCAAAACTGCCAATTTCTTTCTCCAGTCTCTTCAGCACTGGCCAATACAATAGACAGCCCAGTGCTCTTCGATTTCTTTGAGGATACTGAGCTCTACAGAAAACAAGCTGACAAAGCCCTGGAGAAGTACAAAAGGGAGAACAGTGACTTTGCTCCTTTCAGAGTGGACAAAGTGAAGAGGGCTATAAGAGCGGTGAGACTCCTCTAATGTTTAGCTAACATTGAGGCCCCAGGGTCCAACGCAGCAGGTGTGAGCTTGGCAGCCCTGAGCCTCTTTGCTGCCCTCAGTCGACCTTTTAATTTGGGGCCTTTTAAATTGAGGCTCCCTTCTTCAGTTCTTTGGCTTTTGGGGTTGTGGGTATATGTGTGTGAATATTGAGCAGAGAAAAGGAAAAACTCAAACAAGGAAGAGGGAAAGACAGAAGAGAATAATAAAACTTATGTGAGTCATTAAAATAATCTGATCCTAATCTCCTGTATTATGATGGAAACCATAGACTCAGCACCCACCTTACCACTCCTAGTGGTGTGGCTGGAGTGAGACAGTTCTGCCTCCCAGTCCCAGGACCTCAGTGCTTCCCATCCAAGCTAGCCTTGCACAGCGGCTAGTTGATGTCGGTCATGCATTTTGTAAGTGCAGTTAAATAGATTATGGTGCATGCAAACAATGGAATGAATACACCGCAATTAATGAAAACAACATTTTGAATGTTTATGCACTGGAAAGAGTTTCAAGATATATTGCTAATGGAAAAAGTAGGTTACAGAACAATACTTAAGACTATGATCCCATTTATGTTAAATAATTAGATATATGTGTATATGGGCAACATATTTAGGAAAAGGCTTGAAGGAAAAATCCATCAAGTGGATGATAGTGATACCTCGGAGAATGGGAGGCACAAAGGTTGATTTTTCACACTACCCTTAATTATATGTATTAATTGAAACTTTCAATGAAATAGTATTCACCTTATCATTTATGTGATAAATTTTTTAAAGGCAGAGACCATCAGAAAAATGGTGCATATTGGAGATTTCGAATCCTCATAGTACTTTATAGTATGTTGGAAAGTAAGCATCTACCGCTTTTTTTTAACTTTTTATGTTCTTGAAACTGCTTGGATCCAATTTGTTCTAGAGAGGAGGGGAAGGTACCGGTTACTTCCTGGACTTCTCTGTGAGGAACTGTTCCAGTCACCACTTTCCCAGACACTCTCATGTGAGTATAATCGGTGTCTGCGAAATGCTAGGTAACATTCAGAAACCACTTACTATGTGCCAGGCATCCTTCTAAGTGCTTTACATATGTTGCCTTATTAACTCACTGCTGCCCTACGAAGTAGATACTATTTTTATTCCTGATTTACAGATGGGGAAACTGAGGCACAGAGCAGTTAAGTGAACCATGAGAGTATCACATATAAAACTTTACATGTTCTTTACCTACACTTAGCACTGGAATTTTTTTTACCCACTAGGATTAAACACTTAAGTAAAACAAGTAACTAGCTTGTATTAAGAACTGACAGCCAACAGTGCTGTCACTCACGTTACACCATTCCCACCTCACAGTGACTCCCTCTGACAAAGAGGTAACTGAGGCTCAGCAAAGGGTCCTGCCTGATGTTCACAACCAAGCTGAGGTTAGAATCCAGTCTTCCTGATGCTCAATCAAAGGGACTGCTCCCCTGGTCACTTATCCTTTGATACTCAGGTATCTGCATGAAGATCTCCTTATTTTCTGGCACATCTTACCCTCCTCAGGACACAACTTAATGACTAAACAACAACAACCCTGATTTTTCTGAAGCCTCTTTTCCTTTCCCAAATGTCTGGGAGTTCACAGCAAAGCTGGATACCTCCTACCACCTGCGCATACACACTCAAACACACACACCCTAACAGGTTTATCTCTTCTTTACAGATCTTTGGATTCTGCAGAGCAGATTTGTTCTATGATGTGGAAGCCTCTGACTTGGAAACCCCAAAAAACATGGTCATAAACTGTGAAGTCTTCAACCTTAAGGTGGGTTGCTTCAGTAGTCTTTGTCATGATCAGTGCCAAACTAGGTGATTTTTTCACACACACAGCATATATTGTTCTTATGGTTGTTGATGTGTATTGTGTGTGTGTGTGAGAGAGAGAGAGAGACAGAGACAGAAGAGGGAGAAAGAGATGGTGGATGAGGGAGTAGGGATGACAAGGAGGAGAAACACAGAGAGAACAGGGAAAGTACAATTTGGGACAGTACAAATTGCTGATAAGACACAAAAAATATGGATTTTTTTTCCCCCAAGAATTGAGAAGGGTAAGATTTGCCAGAAAAGTAAAATCATGATTAATTCAACCAACCTCTAATGAATTGAAAGTGGTTCTTGTAGTCAGGACTCCAGGGCTGACACTTAATTTCTAGCTTTCAATATTAGGCATAGAACCTAAAAAATGAATGAGGCTAAAATCTACTATATAAAGGTATATGGACTAAGACTCAAAACAGTATTTTACATATGTCCCAGAAAGTTTTTATTTGATAGCAAGATATTCTTCACAGTGTTTTTTATATCAAAAAACAACAAACAAACAAACCTGAGCATAATCCAAGTGCCCATGTACCAGCACCACCCCAATGGAGGGGGCAGGCTTGTCACCATGAACATGGCTCCACAGATTTCTTAAAAATTAAAATCTAAACAAGGAAAATTACACAGAGGTAGGTGATCATTCTTTAGGAGTAGGAGATGTTTGTACCATAAAACCTGACTCTCGTTGAGAATATAAATTATAAGGTATTAATTTTCCAAAGGTTGATCTGTAGATAAGGATCATTTTATAGTATAATTTCATCAGTTTATATTGAGATGGGAAGAATAATAATAAGGAGTGTTTTCACAATATAACATTTATTTCATCTAAAGTACTACCCTTTACCCTGAGATTAAGTTTCTGACTCTGACAAGAGTCAGAAAATAACAAAAATGTTAAAATAATCAAATGTTATTTGATTATTAAAATATTTCTATTGTGAAATAATGATGGTAGTAAATGACAGTTTTGTTTGTAATTTGATTTTGTTTGTTTGTATTTTGAATGTGAGTTGGCTAGAGAAGAATTTGAGAAATCCTTTTTTGATACCCTAATTTTAAAAATAGTTGTGGAATCTAAAAATCTAGATGTCATTGACATAAATTAAATTAAACATCTAGCTTCTTTTTGTGTTACATGATGATATCCACTCTTCTGTTTCCATCATCAGGAACATAGAAACTTCAGTGGTGTGCAACATCATTTGGGCCGTCCCTTCCACCCTGGTGAGCATGAGCATTCTCCTGCTGGAAGGCCTCCATTTAAGCCCAGGGGATCTAAAGATCATGGTCATCCCCATGAGTCACATAACTTTAGATGCCCACCTCCTCCAGAACACAAAAATCACTCAGACAGTCCACCATTTCAAGCAAGGGTTCCTCTACCATTTCCCCCTCCAGGGTTAAGATGTCCTCACCCTCCCTTTGGCCCCAAGTGGAACCACAGGCCCCCTCATAACTCTAGTTCTGATGAGCACCACCCCCATGGACATCGTCCTCATGGACATCATCCCCATGGACACCACCCCCATGGACATCATCCCCATGGACACCACCCCCATGGACATCATCCCCATGGACACCACCCCCATGGACATCATCCTCATGGACACCACCCCCATGGACATCATCCTCATGGACACCACCCCCATGGACATCATCCCCATGATTTCTATGACCATGGACCCTGTGACCCACCACCACATAGCCAAGGTCCCCAAGACCATCATCGCCGAGGACGTAGCCCACCACCTAGGCACTCCAAAGAAAGAGGTCCAGGTGACGGACACTTTCGCTTCCACTGGAGACCAATTAGATATATTCACAGACTTCCTTCACTAAAGAAAGGTGAAGTTCTCCCTCTTCCAGAAGCCAATTTTCCCAGCTTCTCATTGCCAAACCACAATAATCCCCTACAACCAGAGATTCAGGCCTTCCCAGAGTCAGCCTCTGAATCATGTCCTGGGACATTCAACACTGAATTTCTACATATCTCAAAGTTTTTTGCATATACATTGCCAAAATAAAATTTGATTTCCTTGATGGGGAAAAATGAATCATGTCCTGAATGAGAACCAGAAATAAAAATGTGACCAGTAATGCAAAATTGCAAGTTATTATAACCTTATTTTCATACTCAAGATAGGGCAAAATGTGGGTAGGGGAGGAAATGGCATAAGAATAGACAGACAAAAGGAAAGGAGAGGAAAGACATCAGTGCTACAGATTGGAAATTAAGTCCGTCACTGGCTACTATATCACTTGAGGCAAATCTCTGATTCTCAAAATTTCTTTCTTTCTTGGATTAAACTCCTTTAATTCTGGCATCTTTCCTCTGCTGGTACTTATGCTGAGGCTGGACCTACCAAGAAGGAATTTACTAATCACTAAATCACTAATCACTAAAAGGATTACTCTTATAAAAGTGACCCAAATTCTCTTCCACTTGTTATCCAGTCCCCTAAATTTCCTTTTGGGAAAACAAATTCTCAATTCAATTATTAAGGAAACAAAGCTCATGCTATAAATTGTTTTTGTTTTTTTTTTTTTTTTTTAAAAAAAGGCTGCAAGCATGAATCATGACCATAAATTCAGGTGCACAAAAAATACAACTTTATTTTTGGAATAGATTAATTTCTATTTTAAGTTGCCATCCTAACTGAGCTAATGGGAAATTTAACCTCAGGCCTTCTTGGACTTTCTGTTACTCCCTACACAAAGCAGTTCTAGGGTTTTACTCTCATAGTGCCAAGGTGTTTGTGTGGTAGGCATGAGAAGGAGGTCTGATTCTTCACCACTGGTCCACCAGGTCCCCCTGCTGAGGAAGGCTTACTACTCTGTTCACATGATTTTTAGGTCTAGTTTACCTGCTTTTTTCTGTATCAAACTGGCAATACAGGAGTCTCTGTAAGACAGTTAATGGAATGACTGCCAAGAGGTCATTCCATATGGTCACATGGCTCTCTCCCTGAGATCCTGCAGCCTCCAGGCTACGTTTCTAGAAAGCAGGACCGAGATACCCTCTGCTGTCCTTTTCCTATCTTCTCCCCAGAATAGTCTCAGATAGGAGCCTCTTTTCACTTTATTTATTTTCGCTGCCAAAAGATTCCTTTTTCACACTCAAATCCTCTTTCTTTTTCCTTCTTCCCACATCAAGTCTCAAGTATTTTGTTGTTTAGCCGCTAAGTCATGCCTGACTCTTTGCGACCCCATGGACTGTAACCCTCCAGGTTCCTCCGTTCATGGAATTCTCTAGGTGAGAATACTGGAGTGGGTTGCCATTTCCTTTTCCAGGGTATCTTCCCAACCCAGGGATTGAACCCACCTCTCCAACACTGAAGGTCGATTCTTTACTGCTGAACCACCAGGGAAAATATCAAGTATTCAGACACAGGCTAAGATCAGAAGGAGATAGTGAAGGTCAGGGAAGCCTGACATGCTGCAGTCCATGGGGTTGCAAAGAGTGGGACATAAAGACTGAACGACAACAACAAGATTTCAGATTCTCTCCACCTGACTTAATGAACAGTTTCAGGTGTGTGGGTTTGGCAGAAGGAGGTAGATTCTAATGGTGAGGCTGGGGGACGGGGGGGTGGTCAGGGGTAGGGAAACAAGCTAAGGGTGAAAGAGTCTAAGTTCTTAGGCTGGGAAGAAAGAGAAATTCACTCTTTCGCAGTGTTGTCGAGTGACTTCACTGGTGGTCCAGTGGCTGAGACTCCACGTTCCCAATGCAAGTGATCCGTGTTCGATCCCTGGTCAGGGAACTAAAGATCACATGCCGCAACTAAGAGTTTGCATGCTGTAGCTACAGATCCTACATACCGCAAAGAAGACAGAAGGTCCTGCATGCCACAATTAAGACTCGATGAGTCAAACAAATAAATGAAAGTAAATATTAAAGAGCAAAAGCAACCCTCCTCCTGCCCCCCCACCCCCCTGCCCAGAGTGTTATTGAACCTAACTTTGTGTGCCTGACATACTGTAAGGCCAAAAAAAAAAAAAAAAGAGTTTGGATCAAAGAAAGGTTTATTGGTTGAAGAGGCACCAACATGGATGATGGGAGGGCTAGACTTGTGTCAAATTCTATTTATCTTGCTGACTGACCAGGGCACAAGGTTCTGAAAGGGACAAAAGTTAAAGGAGAAGGGATCTTTGTGATTTCAGGATGTCTCAGTTGCAGATCGGAGAAGGCAATGGCACCCCACTCCAGTACTCTTGCCTGGAAAATCCCATGGATGGAGGAGCCTGTTAGGTTGTAGTTCATGGGGTCGGACACGACTGAGCGACTTCACTTTCACTTTTCACTTTCATGCATTGGAGAAGGCAATGGCAACCCACTCCAGCATTCTTGCCTGGAGACTCCCAGGGACGGGGAAGCCTGGTGGGCTGCCGTCTCTGGGGTCGCACAGAGTCGGACACGACTGAAGCGACTTAGCAGCAATAGCAGCAGCAGTTGCAGATACCCTGGCCCTGTCTTGTGACAGGATGTGTTCTCGGTGATTGTGATTAATCTACGGGTTCCTGCGAAGCAAATCAGTCAATCAATGTCTTGTGATCCCTCAACTTCTCTCTAGGAGAGAGTAATAGCAATGGTTGAGGCATTTTATTTCTCAGGGCCTCTGTGATGGATCAGGAGGTTCAGCTCTTAACTGACTCCCCGCACCGCCTTGCTCCACCTCCCCAGTGTCATATATTTTAAGCCCTCTTGAAGCCAGTTGGTTAAAGCCACAGGACAATTTGGGGTCATAAATCAAGGTATCAGTTTAAAATAAAAGTCATGGTTTAAGATTATATTGGGCTTGCTTTTCCTTTGTTTCTGTACTACCTCACTTCCCTAGTTAGTAATTGTGTGAATCTGCTCTTTGGAACTCAGGGAAGGTTTAGAAGACTGAAACTTTTTATAAACAAGAGGCAGGCAGAGGGCACGGGGTGGGGTTCTGTCCCAGGAAGGCCCCGAAGGGTCCAGTTACAACAGGACTTGCCTGTATATACAGGTGCATGCGTGGACGCACGCTCGGTCGCTTCAGTCGTGTCCGACTCTTTGTAACTCCATGGACTGTAGCCTGCCAGGCTCCTCTGTCCATGGGCTTCTCCAGGCAAGAATACTGGAGTGGGTTGCCATGCCCTCCTCCACAGAAATCTTCCCAACCCAGGGATCAAACTTATGTCTCCTGTATCTCCTGTATTGCAGGAGATACCCACTTAACCCACTGAGCCACCTGGGAAGCCCATATAGTTACATAACCAATAAGAAAGAGTGTGACTTTGAAGGTTGTTGATCTGGTTCCAATCCCAGCCCCACAATTTACTAATTATAGCAAAAGTTAAACATTCACATACTTTTTAGCTAACATGTAACAAAAAACATCTAGAAAAGAAGCAATCAATGGTATATTGTCCAAACCTCTAGCACAATGTAAAATCCCTAAAGTAGGAATCCTTTCTTACTCCTTTATTTACCTGTATCAACTGGTTGCATATTATGAATGCATTTAATTGAAATGAATTGAGAGGATTCAATACTGTGTTTTCCAGGAAACTGTTTTAATAATTCAAGCAATGTTTGTGAAAGGACTTAATAAATTATAAAATACTGCTCAAATGCTTCTGAGAGTTATTAAGCTATGTATTTTTTATTTATTTATTTATTTTTTTTTTGGTCTTCCTGGATTTCACCTTTCTCCATTCTCTAATCAAGCTGCCAGCACTGTG
The DNA here is from genome assembly GCF_019320065.1 of Cervus canadensis. NCBI lineage: Eukaryota > Metazoa > Chordata > Mammalia > Artiodactyla > Cervidae > Cervus > Cervus canadensis. The sequence goes on along the minus strand of NC_057392.1, from coordinate 56,376,535 downwards.
TCTGTGCCTTCATGGAGAAATGTGATTCTGCAGGGCTGGCGTTCAGTGGGGTGTCCCAGTAATTGTCTTTGGCTGGTGAGTCTTCTGATGAGTTGTATCTGGTCTGCTTGGTCAGTGTTTGCATGATACTAGTTATTAAACACTAGTACTGAATACCAGTATCATCACTGTGGCTTCAGGAAATGAAACCTAGCTGTATCTCAAGGAGGAAAGGAAAATGGGCTTCCGTGATTACTATTTTTTAAGGAAGAAAGATGAGGCCCAAAGAAGTTTAATTACTTTTTTAGGATCTTACAGTAAGTAAATTGTGGAGCTCGGATTACAATCCAGATCAACCTCCTCCAAAGTCATATCCTTTGCTGTTTATTTCCTGTAGGTGGCACAATGGTAAAGAATCTGCCTGTAATGCAGGAGATGAGATACAGGAGACATGGGTTCAGTCCATGGGCTGGGAAAATCACGTTAGGAGGAAATGGTAACCCACTCCAGTATTCTTGCCTGGAAAATCTCATGGACAGAGGCGCCTGTCAGGTTATAGTCCATGGTGTTGCAAGAGTGGACACAACTAAAAAAATAAAATTAAAAAAAAAAGAGTGGACACAACTGTGTGGTTGAACAGACACACATGTCCATACACTGCCAAGTCCTGTGTTTTTAATTCTTTTGTCGGTTTTATTAAGAAATAACTGACACACATCACTGTATAAATTTTAGGTGTATAGCATGATGATTTGATTTACATAACTGTGAATAATAATCACAGTAATCACAATAATCATCACAATAAGTTTAGTTAACATCTGTCATCTCATGTGTTTTTGTTTTTAGTTGTTGAGTCATATCTGACCATTTGCAACCCCATGGATTGTAGCCCACCAGGTTCCTCTGTTCACTAGATTTCCAAGGTGGGAACACTAGAATGAGTTGCCATTTCCTTCTTCAGGGGATCTCCCCAACCCAGGGATCAAACCCATATCTCCTTCTTTACCACTCCTTCTCAGCCTAGGAATTTACCCAAGTCTCTTTCACCCTTAGCTTTTTTCCTACACACCACACCACACACATACCATCACCATGCACCTGAAACCACTTCCATAAGTCATGGATTTTTAACCATCCTACTCTAAATGTATTTATAATTTGTAAGAACTAATTAGCAGGTGCTGTGCATGTATTATATTAACATTCACTTCTTTAAAAAACAAGTGAAGATAGTATTCTATATTTTACAGAGGAGGAAACTGAAGCTCAGAAAGGTTATATGACCCTGACTTGCTCAGGATCACAGAGCAATGAAGGAGCAGGGTTAGACTGGATTCAAGTTTGGGATCAAGTGTCATGTTCTTGCCACTCTGCCACCAATCAGTCCACACTGACTCCTCTTTTCCAAGGACTCTTGGGGAGACTGAATTGCTGAGCTAGAGACCCTATCAACGACAAAGAAATCAAACATCTTTTTTATGGGGGAGGGGGATAAGACTTGAGGGTAAACATCTCCTAGGGACTAGCCCTCATCTTTAGCCTCATCTTTAGCCCTTCCCGGAATAATTGGTCTTTCTCAGACAGGTGGCTGAGACTTGGCAGTGAAGGACACCCACAGCCATCAAACCAGAAGCAAGGACTGGGGACACAGGGCTTCACCCAACTCATCTCTTCTTGTGCTTCTCCTCTGTCTCCTCCACCCTCGGGGAGCATTTTCCTTTCTAGAACTAATGCAAGTGAGTGGAGAGAGAGCCTGGCTTGACCACAGACCACAGAAAGGATGGCCATGTTTTATATTTAGTTGCACCAGTATCCTGATGTGGGACCCCCCAGCACCCGTGACGTCCTGGTGCATGGGTTCTCCAGGCCTCAATATGACTGCGGGAAGTTTGCTTCTTTGCAGCTAGTTACCCTGCAGAGAAATTTGACATAAGGTGTCTGCACATTGTACCTACTGTGGCACTGTTGTCACATGCAGTGACCTTCATAAATGGCTTTGGGAAAGTCACACGGGAATAACAGAGGTGACTGGTGGGTTTTTCCCTCCTCCTTTATGAGAGTCTGCTCTGATTTGCTCAACAAAGTTGTGCAATCACCGGGAAATGAGCTCTGTGGTCCTACATGCTCCCCAAATGCAAACAAGCAGATCAACCACCCCAGTGTTGTAATGTTTCCGCCTGAAATCTGCTTGGATAACCCAGCAGGGTCCTTTGTCCTTTTGGAATAGGGCAAATAGTGCACGGCAGCAGGAATCAGCCAGTGTCCTGGAGCACTGGGGCAGAGAGAGCAGAGCCCGGAGGAGACAGAGGCTGAAGCTAGTTAAAATCAGTGTCTTGGCTCCCAGCTGACTCCCAATTCCTGGTGAAACTCCTAAAGGGAGACTGTTAAATCATGAAATTGATCACCATCCTTTTCCTTTGCTCCAGGCTGCTACCAAGTTTAGCCCAAGAGTCCTCTCAAGAAATCGACTGTAATGACCAAGATGTATTTAAAGCTGTGGACACTGCTCTGAAGAAACATAACAGTGGAAACAAAGCTGACAACCAGTTTGTATTGTACCGCGTAACCGAGGTCACCAGAACGGTGAGTGAGCTGTGTTTAACCTTGAGGTCACTTGGGATTTGTGCTGTCACTTGGAGCCCAGGCCCCACTCACCCCCAACCCCACCCCACCCCCACACATGCACCCCAATCACCAGAGAACTGACAATGAAAGGGAAGCTTTGTGGTTGTTTAGTTGCTAAGTCATGTCCGACCCTTTTGTGATCCCATGGACTGGAAACTGCGGGTCTCCTCTGTCCATGAGATTTCCCAGAACGGAATACTGGAGTGGGTTGCCAATTCCTCCTCTAGGGGAATCTTCCTGACCCAGGGGTTGAACCCACATCTCCTGGATTCTTTACCACTGAGCCACCAGGAAAGCCCATTCTTAAAGAAGTACATCTAAGAAATATACAATCTCACTTGTGTGGAATCTAAAAATTCCATCTCACAGACACCAGAAGTAGAATGGTGATTGCCAGAACTGGGTGGTGGAGGAAATGGGGAAACACTGGTCAAAGGGCACAAATGTCCAGTTATAAGAATAGGTACTGAGGATCAAATGTGCAGTGCGGTGATTACAGTTATTAAGGCTTTACTGGAAATTTTTTAAAAGGTTAAGTGTTCTCACCACAAAAATGAAGGTAACTCTGTGAAGTGATGGGTGTGTTAATTAGCTTGTTTGTGGTAATCATTGCACAATGTACAGACAACTTTTATTTGTCAATTAAACCTCAGTTATGCTTGGGGAAAGGGAAGGTTTGTCTAAGAGGAGCCAGCTGTGTTGAACAAAATATCTATCGTGAAATCAATGTGGCTCAATGCATCAAGGTAACAGCCATGTTCTAGCTGGTTTTTAGTATTTTTTTTTTAAATCACTGATTGATATACCCAGGATGGAGACAAAGCCTGACAGCGTGTGTGACTTTAAGAAATACAAATCTTTCAATAGTTTATTTAAATGAATTTCACTATAAAACACTGTGTTTCTGTGAGTTAAGCTATCGATTACTTTGGTGGAAAAAAAACCAAACAAACGGCTATTTGATATGACGAGGAGAAAGGAAAAAGTCCAGTGGATACAGGTTTTTTGTTGTTGTTTTCTGAAAATCCAGTCTTTCTGTTTCACATACTTGTGCATACGTGTGAGTCTTAGGGTTCTCTGGCAACAGTTTATTGGTGTCGTCTTTATTGGTTGACATCCATGGCAAATGTGGTTTATTCTAGTTTATTCTAAAATGCCCATAGAATCACTGTTCATCTTTACTTTGCCATGTGGACACTGCCTATACCATGATCACCTAGGTTTTATTAAAATCTGAAACTGGACAGTACCTCAGAGTCTGTTTTGTCTGATGACATCACCTCCCAGATGCAAATACTGTGGAGAGAGCACTTCCCAGTGAGTCAGGAGACCTGCAATCCCGGGCTGGTTCTGCCTTTCCAAGATGGGGAGGCTGCTTAAGCCATATGCCATCCACCTGGGGCCTCCCTACTCTCACCTACCAACTGAAAAGCTTTGCATCTGGAAGTTCATCTAACTCAGCACCTTTAAACTTTAAAAGGTTTATTTATTATTTCATGACATGCTAGACTAAATAGAAAGCAAAACAATGCAAACAAAAATACTAAAATTACTCATAATTAGTCTCACCATCCAGATAACTGTAACTTTTTTTCAAAGTTTAAAAAGGCATATGGTTTGTTTTCTAACTGTAAAAATGATAGATGTTTGTTTTAAAAAATAGATAATTCAGGAATGTTTGTTCAAAGAGAAAAGCAAAAGAGAACTGTACTCCCACCACTGAAAGACACATATTTAACAGTTTCATTGCATAGTTTTCCAGAGTTTTAAAAATCATATGTTTATGTATAAATTGGTTTCTACAAAAATAGGCTAATACGGGACTTCCCTGGTGGTCCAGTGGCTAAGACTCTGAGCTCCCAGTGCAGGAGGCCCAGGTTCGACCCCTGGTCAGGGAGCTAGATCCCACATGCTACAACTAAGACCCAGAGCAGCCAAATAAATAAATAAATAAATAAATAAATAAATAAAATAGGCTAATACTATGGATCTACTTTGTAACTTAAAAATATGTATATTTGTAAATAGTATGTTACAAATTCTTCCAAGCAAATATTTATAAACTTTCAATATTTTTCTAATATTTTAATAAATGTTTTTGCCTTAACTGAATCAAATAGAGGTCAAATGTTCATAACTGTACCAGATCTCAAATGATGTGCTATTGGGTCCATTAGATGAGACCTACCTATCCATGTGCTGTTTTTCAGGATGATCCTGACATGTTTTATTCCCTGAAGTACCAAATCAAGGAGGGCGACTGTCCTTTTCAAAGTAACAAAACTTGGCAGGACTGTGACTACAAGGACTCTACACAAGCTGTGAGTATGTTGACTGTTCCTGAGGCTCCGTTTTTCTCTGACAAGCGTGCCAGACTTGTGCACCAGTGCTGGAGATGATTAACATTGCTGGCTGCTTTTATAGGATGCACATACACCCTCAACTGTGTAGAACAGTCAAATGCTTGATGTCTGTATTCTCACATAGGTGGAAGGGGCGTAGAGAGGCCCGCAGGCCAGAGTCAAACATGGAGAAAGCCCTCCAACAGGAAGGGGACTCTAGTGCCCAACAGGGATATGTGGGCCAGGCCCCAGAGAGGCAACAGATCAATACTTGGCTGAGACCTGGGGCTGGTGAGTGGACAGTGTAGCTGCTTCACCTGAGCCGTCCTGAGTACCAATCCTGCTCTACCTTCAACCAGCTGATCACTTGGAACTAGTGTGCTCCCTTGCAAGGGGAGATCAAATTGACTTCATGAGGTTGTTGAAGGAAGAAATGAGACACATTATGCAAATGATTTTGTTTTAATAACAAGGGGTCTTAACCTAATGTCTACCCTGCCCTGGCACAGCACAGCTGCTGGTCTGGCCATAATAATTGAGGGAGATTGTGATGCTGCCTGCCAGGAACCAAGCCAATCTCCTCATAATCCAGGGAGCCATTTCTTCAATGTCAAAACCCTGGCTTCCTGGATGCAGTTTGAACACTGAAATTGAGAGGTTAATCAAAAGGAGTTTAGCAGGCTGATTCACAGCCATGGTGTGCATCTTGATGGAGAGGAAATATCTCCAGAGCTCAAAACAAAGATTCATACTTTAAAATCTCATGATTTAGAGTGCCTCCCCTCTATCTCATGAATATTGGTGACTTTTAAAAAATAATGATTTGGCTGAAAAATACTTATTCTTGTGCCTCAAAACTCTGCTTAGGAAAAAAAATCTTGACAAGATTTTAAAAAGGAAAGCCATATTTAGCAATAGTACTAAGTGGATTTCATCTGAAAGATTAGGATAAATCTTTTTTTTTTCATAGGCCACAGGAGAGTGCACAGCGACGGTGGCCAAGAGAGGGAATATGAAGTTCTCCGTGGCTACCCAGACCTGCCTGATCACTCCAGGTAGCTGATGTGTTTGCTGGTGCTGCCCTGGGGGGAAATAAACCTTTTCGGTATGGTGCCAAAAACCCTTTACCTGAGGGCGGCAGTGGCGATACCATTTGCAGCCTTGTGGGGGCGGTGGAGGGGTGGAGCGGCAGACTCCTGAGGTGGGCCCAGGCTCATGCCAATCATCCCCTTGGTGTCATCCGGATTCTCTTCCTCAGGAGCTGCGTTGTATTAGGTGTGTGTGAAAGAATAAGAAGACACAGAACTGGCCTCAACTGTAGGTAGCATCCTAGCATGAGAAAAGCACAGGTTTTGAGTCAGATCCGGCCTGGAATCTTTGAAAGCTCTCACTTTCTTCATTTTTCCTTACCTGTGAAAGGAGATAACAATAATTCCCACTTTGTACCATTCTTTAGGGTGAAACTAGATGATACATCTGAAGATGTAATCTTTATAATGTATTAATGATAATCAAGATAAAAGTAGTAACAATTAACATTTATTAAGCACTTATTACCAGCCACAGTTCTAATCACTTCATGTGCAGTAACATATCTAACCCTCAAAACAACTCTATGACTCAAATAGTAATATCCCAGTTCACAGATGAAGAAACTAAGGCCCACAACAGGCAAATATCCTGCCCAAGATCCCGCAGCTAGTAATTAGCAGAGTGGTTGGAATAGACCCTTCATAAATGAAATTCCTTTAGAGTCTAAGTATGGAGCAGCTTATCAACAGATAACCACTGTTAGCTCCTTTCCTCTTGTGGCAGAGGTGCCAGGTACAGAAGGATGGACACATCTAGGTGATGTCAGTCACAAAAGCCGTCCTGGAACTGGCCTTTGCTTACAAGTGAGCTCCAGACAGCATCTTCAGCCACCCTGGTGACCCTCACTGTAGTGGTAACTCTTCTATTTCAGCCTTAATCATCCATAGGGTACCCACAGAAACTGCATCCCTTGAGTTCCCATTCTTGCAAGAAGCTGCATTCAAAGAAAGATAGTCTTGTGACAGAAATCACAAGTCATTAAGATTTTCTGATGGGAATAGCTTTTTATTATTTAGCTTAAGAACTCTATATTATAAGCAGATTTTAACATTAGCCAGAGCACAGCACGTACTACCATGAGAGAAAATGCTTTCTGCCACACCTTCAGAAATTACTGCTAGGTCCATAATGCTTTATCTGAAACCTTTTTGGCCAGATATGTTTTGGAATTTCAAAAATTTAAAACTTTAATTTAAAAGTCTCTCTAGAAACTGGGGCAGGGTGGAAAATCATTCTGTTACCCAGAAAAATTGAGTTTGCATCTTTCCCTGCTCTTCTCACCCTCAGAAGTTTGCTCCATCTCTTCCCCCACCCTAGCTGGGAGCTGCCCTTGAGGTCAGGCAAACCAGCCTCTGGGCTTTTCTCCATCTCCCCCTTTCATCTTCTGTGTTCATCTTTTTTTGTTTGTTTTCACATCAGTCATTTCTCTCCTCTTTCCCATGTAATCCCCTAGGTTTTTAAACTTTGCCCATTACCCTGATTCAGTCTAACGTCTACAAGGAAAGGAGGGGGTAAAGCTATGAATATTTCCCAGTAAGTCTTTTCCTGACACATGTTTATGGAAAGAAAGCTGACACACAGTTGCAAAGGGGGTTGTGTTGTGCTGACTGAGGGATCTTACATCCTTGGATAGAGAGAACCCCAGGGTCAAGGGACCCAGGACTCCTTCATTACTTCCCCTTTTTGCCACATGTGCTGTCGCTGATCAGGGGGTGAAGGCTGTGTGTTATGAACACTGGTAATCTAATACAAACTCTCTCCTTTTAAACATATTTTACATTGTTTTATTGAAACCCGTTCAGTGGCTTCCCGTTCTTACAGGAAAAGTGTCGTTAAGTCGCTCAGTTGTGTCCAGCTCTTTGCGACCCCATGAATTGTAGCCCGCCAGGCTCCTCTGTCCATGGAATTCTCCAAGCAAGAATACTGAGCCCTCAGGGAAGCCCTAAGGGCTTGCTTTCCATTCTTAATTCACTTCCGAAGGTCTAGGAAAGGCCCCCAGCTGAGCGGACAAAGTTGTGGGTATGTGCATCTTCCAGGAGAGGGCGCCATAGCTTACGTCAGGGTCGTCAAAGGAGAGGGTGACCCAGGAAGATAGATAGGAATCCATGCCTACAGAGCACAGTTCAGGCTGCACAACAGAGGCCTCTCTACTGACTGCTGAGTTCTGTGCTCAATCGCATCCAACTCTTTGTGGAACCCAGGTCTCTAGCATTGCAGGCGGATTCTTTGCCATCTGAGCTACAAGCCACTAGGGAAGCCCAAGAATACAGGAATGGAAAGCCTATCCCATCTCCAGGGGAATCTTCCCGACCCAGGAATCGAAGCGAGGTCTCCTGCACTGCAGGAGGATTCTTCACCAGCTGAGCTACCAGGGAAGCCCCTGCTTCCCTGCTTCCCTACTGACTGCTCAGACCTCAAATCACCCCTCCCTGTCTCCCGCTATAAACTGATAAGATGTGTGTACACCGTGTCCCACACCTCTGTCCCTGCCTCATTCTGCTTCATCCAGACCCATTTGTCCCTTCTCCTCAGGCCTCACACCTTGGGTTGTGAGGTTTACCTTGACTGCTCTTCACCCTTCTTAGCTTAGCCTGTTTTCCTCAGAAAAGTCTTCCCTGCCTTTCCAAGTTCTTGGGCTCCTGCCTTTCCAAGTTCTTGCTGAATTATACTGAAATCATCCATCTCCAGTTCTATCTCTTCCCCTTGACTTTGTCCAACTCCTTCATGGCAGTGAATATTACTCACGAATTTATGTATCCACACAGCCAGGCTCAGCACAGGACATGTTATAGCAGGTGTGAAATACATATTTGTTCAGTAGAAAGCATACAGAATGTATTACACCCTGAGTCTAGCTTCAAGGGGCTTTCATTAACACTGAAAAGTAACTTAAAATACATCTGTAATGTTTTGATTTTTATGAGGATAGATTCGTGTATCACTCCTGTAATTTTAAGTGACTTTAAATTTTAAATAACCATGCACAACAGAATGCATACAAGATGTTCCTAAGTGGATGGTGGGCCTTCTCTGGCTCAAAAGCAGACTTGTGTTCTCTTTTTTCTAGTGCTTACTAGGGTTTACTGGAAAGTTTGTTATCAAGGCTTGTTATTGATGAGTTATCTGACTTATTCAGGGCAATGTATGTGAATGTAGGTTTCGCTCCTTAACGCTGCCCTTTTGCCTACTCTTTGTCAAGCTGAGGGCCCCGTGGTGACAGCGCAGTATGACTGCCTTGGCTGTGTGCACCCCATATCTACCAGGAGCCCCGACTTGGAGCCTGTTCTGAGACATGCCATCCAACATTTTAACAAAAACACCAGTCATTCCCACCTCTTTGATCTGAAAGAAGTAAAAAGAGCCCAAAGACAGGTCTGTTCTTTAATTTTTCTCTTGCCATAGTATTGCTAAAATGTGTTAGACCTTTAAGGTTTAGAATTTCATTATCTAAAATAAATCTTTGGCCAGAGGACAACATGATTCCACAGGTGGTGGTGAGGAACTCTTCCGTGTTCTCATATGACCAGCTCGGGAGAACAAAAGCTTTCTCCACAGGCACAGTGATTTGGATGCTGCAGTGTGTAAAGAGGGGAAAGGAAGCTAATCAGACTTCCTTCCTGGGAGATTTGTTTTTAATGAATGGGTGGTCAGCTCTGCTTGTGCTGTGAAATGGAAAAGTCATTGGTGGAAAAAAAAATCATTCTGGCCTTAGGATTTTAAAAAGACTCTATCATCACCTAGCTGTCATGAGGCAAACATGACCCCCCAATACTAAAATGTACCTAAAAAGGTTGGCACAGTTGCTGGGTACCCTCTAAATTATAGTCTCTGTTTCAATAGAGAAAAGAGCAAATACTTGTATTAATAAATCTGGTTTTTCCATTGAAGCCTTTACTGACAGTTGACTGAGCCCCTTGAATTTCAGCCTCTAATTATGGAGGACTTACTTTGGTCAGTAGCATTCCTTGCTTTTAATTGACCTTTAGTTGACCTTCTGGAGCTTGCCTTCATACAAGATGCAAGCTCTGCTTGGTTCTGTTCATATCCGGCTATCAGGGTGGGACCCACTTCAGATAAAGCAGGAGAAATCTTACTGCCTGGCAGTCTGGGAGCCTAAGGACCTACTGGTTAAAGCCACTCCAGCTCCCAAGTTTTCTTTATCCACCTAGAAAAGCATTATTAATATTTTACAAAATTTAACAGATCATTTTTTTTCCTGCTGTCCACAGAGGAAATATTGCTAGGTCTTACTTAAGAAAACTCTATCTATAAATTGCTTTTCATTTTCAGATGTGTAGCTGTATGTGTGTATGTGTGTGTTGTGTTGAAGGGTGTGAGCATCATAAAGTGCTCAATATTAATTTGGTAATGATTTTTGCCTAGTAATAATAATAGCTTGTATTTTTGAACACTTACCAAATGCCAGATATTATTCTAAGCTCCTTCTAACACTGTGAATAATGTTTAAACTGACCTTTAAATATTCAATCCAAAATTGTTTCAGGTGGTGGCTGGATGGAACTATGAAATTACTTACTCAATTGCACAAACTAATTGTTCCAAGGAGAAATTTCCATTCTTAACTCCAGACTGCAAGTCCCTTTCACATGGTGTAAGTAGGCAAAAAATCTAATTATAAAGTTCTTAGCCTTTTGTGTCCAGTATTTATAGGTGTGGGAACTCAGCTGTCCAGGAAGACTCAATCACTAAAATTTTAGATGACATTCAACAGTTCCCTTTCATGTCCCATTGAGAATGTGAAACTCATGTCACCTGTCAAGCTGCTTACCTAGTGGTCAGAGTCTACACATCTGGCAATAAGCATCTACAGATGTATCCAGGGACTAGCAATAGCCTGAGACAAAATGATGCCACAGTCAAGTTTGTCTTTTCATGTCTTCACGCTTTCCTATCTTTTCCTTCTGTGTGCTCAACAGCCTTACAAGGCTTCTGAACTCTACCCAGGACAATACTTCCAACTGTCTCTGCTTGTTTTCTCACCCTCCCTCCCCTACTTTTCTCTTTAATAAGTACATCCTGAGTCTCTCTCCCTTAGTGACCCTTTCTAGGATGATTACTTATTACTTATTACTGAACCAAAATTATGTTAAAAGAGAGCATTTCAAGGTGGCAGCAATTAATGCATGTTAAGATGATCAGGCATGAGGTCCTTCCCAGGGGTATATGCACTTTAGCAGAAGGCTGTTCTTTAAGCAAGGGGTGGCTGCAAGTCTGTTCGCCTAGTCTTTCTAGGTGATAAGAACTATTAGAAATAGATAGTAGGGATGATTGCACAACCCTGTAAAATGTCCCTGAATTATACACTTAAAAATGGTTAAGGAGCGTCCCTGGTGGCTCAGTGGTAAAGAATTTGCCTGCTAATGCAGGAGACATGGGTTCAATCCCTGACCAGGGAATACCCCACATGCTGCAGAGCAGCTAAGCTGGTGTGCTCCAAATACTGACCCTGTGTTCCAGAGCCCAGGATTGTAATTGTTGAAGCCCAAGCACCCTAAAGCCTGTACTCTGCAATGAGAGAAGCCACTGCAGTGAGAAGCCCGGACAGCAACCAGAGAGTAGCCCCACTCGCTGCAACTAGAGAAGAGCCCGTACATCAGCAAAGGTCCAAGTACAGCCAAAAATAAATAAATTATTTTTAAAATGGTTAAGATGGCAAATTGTATATATATTTTACCAGAATTTTTAAAAATAATTAAAAAAAAGAGAGAGAGAGAAACCCTCTAAAATCATAGGTTCTAGTCACTGTGTAACTTTGTCAGTTTTAATTGAATCTGGCCTTTTAAGCATCTATAATATCTTCTGTTTTTTATGCTTAGCTTCAAATTGAGGTTATATAGGCCTAAATGTTATCTAGCTTTAATCTTGCTGCATCTGTTTATAAAAGCCCCAGGTAAGTTTTTGCTTTGCAACACAGAAATGCAAAGGCTGGTTGAGGTAACAAAGCCAGTCAGATTTTGGTGTAATTGTCCTAAGCTTTCACTTCTTCATCTGTAAAATCGTGAAGAATAATAGTATCTATCTCACAGAGTTATTACAGTAATTAAAGAACATAAAATGCAAATGAATTATTTTGCCCACAGTTGGTAAGATTGAAGGCCTTTCTATTCAAAGTGTGGTCCAAAGACCAGCAGCATCAGCAACGCCAGGGAGCATCTTAGAAAAGTAGAATCTCAAGTCCACCTACATCTACTGAATGAGAATCTGCATATTATCCGTAACAAGATTCTCAGGCAATTCATCTGCACGTTAAAATTTGAAAAGCAAAGATTTAAGGAGTTTCCTAAGCAGTTCTCAGTCATGTTACACCTTAGAATCACTAGCCTAGCTTTAAAAAACACCTATTCCCGCTCTTTTTCGTGGCGCCTCGGAGGCTGTCGGCCACTTCAGAATGAAGCTGAACATCTCTTTCCCGGCCACTGGCTGCCAGAAGCTCATTGAAGTGGACGATGAACGAAAACTTCGTACCTTCTACGAGAAGCGTATGGCCACAGAAGTTGCTGCTGACGCTCTGGGTGAAGAATGGAAGGGTTATGTGGTCCGAATCAGTGGCGGGAACGATAAGCAGGGTTTCCCCATGAAGCAGGGTGTCTTGACCCATGGCCGAGTTCGCCTGCTACTGAGTAAGGGGCATTCCTGTTACAGACCAAGGAGGACTGGAGAGAGAAAGCGCAAATCTGTACGGGGTTGCATTGTGGATGCCAATCTGAGTGTTCTCAACTTGGTCATTGTGAAAAAAGGGGAGAAGGATATTCCTGGACTCACTGATACTACAGTGCCTCGTCGCCTGGGTCCCAAAAGAGCTAGCAGAATCCGCAAACTTTTCAATCTCTCTAAAGAAGATGACGTCCGCCAGTATGTTGTGCGAAAGCCCCTAAACAAAGAAGGTAAGAAACCTAGGACTAAAGCACCCAAGATTCAGCGTCTCGTGACTCCACGAGTTCTGCAACACAAACGCCGGCGTATTGCTCTGAAGAAACAGCGTACTAAGAAAAACAAAGAAGAGGCTGCAGAATATGCTAAACTTTTGGCCAAGAGAATGAAGGAGGCCAAAGAAAAACGGCAGGAACAGATTGCCAAGAGACGGAGGCTGTCCTCTCTGAGAGCTTCTACTTCTAAGTCTGAGTCCAGTCAAAAATGAGATGTTCTAAGAGTAACAAATAAATAAGATCAGACATCAAAAAAAAAAAAAAAAAAAAACACCTATTCCCAAACCATTCCCCCAGACCTTCTGATTTAATTGGTCTGGGGTCAGATGATCAAAAGTTTCTCAGGTAGACCAAAGGTGCTGGTGATACTGAGAACTTTTGAGTTACCTCCAGTATACTTCTCCCCATCCAAAATTGAGGTATTGTAAGTGTGGTATTTCCTATATCTTTAAAAAACATGACATTTATTATATTCATGTGTATTCTTTTGTTGGAAATATACATTTATAGGAATCTTCAAGACACTAAGAAAACAAAGGGAAAAAATAATGTTATATCATATTTCCAACCACTCAAAGTTATCTGAGTGTATTTCCTTCTTGTCTTTTTTTGGTGGGGAATATGGCCAATTTTGACCGTTTTGTGTGTGTGTGTTTTATTAGTTGTAATTACTTTACATGCTACATTTTTTTTCTATGTCTTTAAAACTCTCGATAAACTTCTTTTTAAATAACTTTTAATATCCTAGTGACGATACCATAGATTGCTTTTTAAATTACTTTCCTATTTTTGGTCCTGTGTTCAAAAGCAACAAAATATGTTGTTTCTGTTTTTATTATGATTAATACCTCACCAAACATCTTTTAGAGTAAAGCTATTTCTATGTTTTGGCTGGTGATGCAGTTGGTAAAGAATCTGCCTGCCAATGCAGGAGACACAGGAGACACAGATTCCATCCCTGGGTCAGGAATATCCCCTGGAGTAGGAAATGGCAACCCACTTCAGTATTCTTGCCTGGAGAATCCCATGGACAGAGGAGTCTGGCAGGCTACAGTCCATGGGATCACAAAGAGTCAGACATGACTGAGTGACTTAACACTTGCTTCATGTGGCTTTGCTTATCCTTTCTGTTTATTTTACTCCATTAAAATTTTTTGAATTTTTTTATTTTTTGGTTGTGCTACCCAGCCTATAGGATCTTAGTTCCCCAACCAGGAATCAAACCCATGCCTCCTGGAGTGGAAGCATGGGAACTTAATGACTAGACCACCATGGAAGTCCCTCCCCATTATGTTTAATCTTTCATTATGTTTTTTATTATATGCTATTATTCTTGAAGATGGAGTACCTTGACTTTGGTTTTAACTTAATCTGAAAGTCTTTGTCTTGCTAAGAGAAAATGTTACCCACTCACTTGTATAGTTACTATTTCTACATTAGGTATTCTTGTCATCTTATTTCATGTCTCTGCGTGTTTGGGTGTGTGTATTTGTCGGTGGTGGTACTACTTTTGCATTGTTTCTTTTTCCGTCTTTTGAATATAGACTATGTTTTGCTTTGTTTTTCTCTATACAATAATTTGCAGAGTCAACATCCTATTTTTAATTTTACTAGTCATTTAAAGATTCTTAAAAACATTTTTAATATATGCTCTTATACGCTTTAAAAATTTTTTTTTCATTTATTTTTATTAGTTGGAGGCTAATTACTTTACAGTATTGTAGTGGTTTTTGCCATACATTGACATGAATCAGCCATGGATTTACATGTTCTTATATGATTTTTTAAAAAACAGGATATTGGTGAATGTACAGATAAAGCACATGTGGATCCCCAGCTAAGAATTGCTTCCTTCTTGCAGAAATGTGACCTTTATCCAGGTAAGGGATAATACGTGTTGGTATTCATGTTGGTCCCAGACAACTGGCTAGGTCTTTCCATAGATATTGTGCTTTGGTTCCCATGATAAAGTCTACATGACCCGCAGACCTTACTAGGAACACTGGGTCCCATCCCTGCCCCGCTGTGCTACAGCAGGTTCACCTGAGACGGTTCAGCAAGTGGCCAAAGAGAATACGGTGACAGAAGGAAAAATTTCTGTTTTCTGGGCAAAGCTGCCCTTTGATTACGTCAGCTGGTCTTTCTCGTTACACCAGCTGTCTCTGCATCAGATATTGTGAACTGGGGAAGCTGTATCTCATTTTTAACTACTCAGAATAAGATCCTTTCAATTAAAGGTTTTTTCCTTTCCATGTTATAACATGCGGAAAGGGTGATAGTGCACGTTTAAGGTCAAGTTAGTATTTCTTATACCAGTCAGCTCAGGCATGTCGGACTCTCTGAGACCCCATGGACTGCAGCATGCCAGGCTTCCCTGTCCATCACCAACTCCCGGAGCTTACTCAAATTCATGTCCACAGTGTCAGTGATGCCATCCAACCATCTCATCTTCTGTCGTCCCCTTCTCCTCCCACCCTCAATCTTTCCCAGCATCAGGGTCTTTTCAAATGAGTCAGTTCTTTGCATCAGGTGGCCAAAGTATTGGAGTTTCAGCTTCAGCATCAGTCCTTCTAATGAATATTCAGGACTGATTTCCTTTAGGATGGGCTAGTTGGATCTCCTTGCAGTCCAAGAGATTCTCAAGAGTCTTCTCCAACACCACAGTTCAAAAGCATCAATTCTTTGGTGCTCAGCTTTCTTTATAGCCCAACTCTCACATCCATACATGACTAGCAGAAAAACCATACCTTTAACTAGATGGGCCTTTGTTGGCAAAGTAATGTCTCTGCTTTTTAATATGCTGTCTAGGTTGGCCATAACTTTTCTTCCAAGGAGCAAGTGTCTTTTAATTTCATGGCTGCCATACCATCTGCAGTGATTTTGGAGCCCCCCAAAATAAAATCTGTCACAGTTTCCACTATTTCCCCATCTATTTGCCATGGTGATGGGACTGGATGCCATGATCTTAAGTTTTCTGAATGTTGAGTTTTAAGCCAACTTTTTCACTCTCCTCTTTCACTTCCTTTTTTTTTTTCCTCTTTCACTTTCATCAAGAGGCTCTTTAGTTCTTATTCACTTTCTGCCATAATGGTGGTGTCATCTGCATATCTGAGGTTATTGATATTTCTCCCGGCAATCTTGATTCCAGCTTGTGCTTCCTCCAGCCCAGCATTTCTATGATGTACTCTGCATTTAAGTTAAATAAGCAGGGTGACAATATACAACCTTGATGTACTCCTTTCCTGATTTGGAACCAGTCTGTTTTTCCATGTCCATTTCTAACTGTTCGCTGCTTGACCTGCACACAGATTTCTCAGGAGGCAGGTCAAGTGGTCTGGTATTCCCACCTCTTGAAGAATCTTCCACAGTTGGTTGTGATCCACACAGTCAAAGTCTTTGGCATAGTCAATAAAGAAGAAGTAGATGTTTTTCTGGAACTCTCTTGCTTTTTCGATGATCCAACGGATGTTGGCAATTTGATCTTTGGTTCCTCTGCCTTTTCTAAATCCAGCTTGAACATCTGGACTCATCTTGAACATTCTTATACCAAGGGTTGGCTTTTCTCATACTTGGAAGATAGCTGTGTACATTGCACAATATGAAGCATTACTGAAGTTTCCTGCTCACCAGAGTCATAGGATTTAAAATTTTCCCACTAGAAAATCATTCCTTTACATTAAGCATTGCTTTTTACAGTTTCCATCAAAAATGCAAAGACTTAAGAAAAGGGCAGCATATTGATTGAGTCACCTTCTGATTGAAAGTTTCCCTAAACACACTTGAGGAAAAGAGGAGGAGAGACAGTCAGTTGGAGGTCTGATAGACAACCTCCACTGCTGGATCTTGGGCTGCCACATGGCCCTCTGTCAGTGGACGCTGGATCACACGTGGAAAAGGTACTAGGCTAGATTGCCCCTTCAGGGCATACACTGACATAAAACCTGCCTCTTTCAGGGGAGGATTTTGTACAACCACCCATCAGGCTTTGTGCTGGCTGCCCCCAACCTATACCTGTTGACAGCCCAGAACTGGAGGAGCCTCTGAACCATTCCATCGCAAAGCTTAATGCAGAGAATAATGGAACCTTCTATTTCAAGATTGACACTGTGAAAAAAGCAACAGTACAGGTCTGTAAATTATAGTGATAGTCTAATGCAAATTGTTTACTAATTTTACCACTGATCTTGGCTCTGGATTGGGAAACAGTGCACCTGACAAATGGGATTTGGTAGACTTGAATTTCAAGTCCCAACCTCACAGCATGCTTGATGTGTGATCTTGGACAAGTCATTTAAAGCACTGTCTCCGTTTTCTAGCCATAAAGGACTATAGTAAGTGTTAGTTGCTCAGTCATGCCCGACTCTTTGCGACCCCATGGACTACAGCCCACCAGGCTCCTCTGTCCATGAGATTTTCCAGGCAAGGATAATGGAGTGGGTTGCCATTTCCTTCTCCAGGGGATCTTCCCAACCCAGGGATTGAACCCAGGTCTCCTGCACTGCAGGCAGATTCTTTACCGACTGAGCTACAAGGGAAGCCCATAAATGACTATAGGAAGGGTCAAAAAAATAACATATCAGTCACTTCTCAAAATCTAAAGTGCCATATAAGTACTAGCAACTTGTATAATTAAGAAAATTGAGAGCTAGGAAAAGCAAGACTTATCCTTTGCCTTTCTAGATCCATCTCTCATTATAACATCACTCAGTGCCTTGGGCTCCACTACATCAGCCAGTCATTGCCCAGACTTTCTTTGCATGCTCATCTCCATGTCATTTTTCCCCTGCCTGGGGTGCCATTCCCCTCTACAAGTGTACCCTCTAGGAATTCATCTCTCCTTCCATGCCTGTCATAGAGGTTAAGGAGTATCCTTGTTTGGAGGTCAGAGGGCCTAGCTCTGCAACAGCATCTGCCACTCACATCCTGGGTGACCCTGGGCAGTTATTCAGACTCATGAAACCTTTGTGGCTGGATCAGAAAAGCCCAAATCCCTTCCAACTCCAATAGCATGTGACCAATGTATTTATGGACAGATTCCTATTATGGGACCTGAAAACTGGCTTCCCCAAATACAAGCTAAAGAAAAGTCATCAAAAAGGAGCCAAACTGGGAATTCCCTGGCAGTCTAGTGGTTAGGACTTCACACTGTCACTACTGAGGGCATGGTTCAAACCCTGGTCAGGGAACTAAGATCCCACAAGCTGCGCAACATGACCAAAGGGAAAAAACTATTATAGCAAACAAACATGATTTTCATAGGCTTCCCTGATGGCTGAGAAGATAAAGGATCTGCCTGCAATGCTGGAGACCTAGGTTCAATCCCTAGGTTGGGAAAAATCCCCTGGAGAAGGGAATGGCAACCCACTATAGTATTCTTGCCTGGAGAATTCCATGAACAGAGGAGCCTGGCGGGCTACAGTCCATGGGGTGGCAAAAAGTCAGACACGACTAAGTGATTAACACACACAAAACATGATCTTTATAGTCTACAAAGAAAATCTCACTTTAAAAGTTCATAATTCTGGCTCAGTAATTGAATTTCTAGAAATATAAAATAGAAAAATTCTTTAAATACAATAATATTCATTGCAGCTTTAACTATAAAAGCAAAAAATAAAATGGTAAACTCTCAAAATGATCAATAATATAGAAATGATCAAATTGTGTCCAGCATATCCTTACAATGGAGTATTAAGCAGCAATTTTAAATCTTTGTGAGGAGTTCTTGATGTAGAAAATGCTTGTGTTATACTATGCAGTGAAAAAGGGGGCCATAAAATTTAATAAACATTCTGTTCTCGATCATATTATTAAAAAGTACAGAAAAAAATACTGGAAAGAAATGTCTCAGATTATTCATAGCATTTAGGTGATGTCACAGAGGGCTGTTGATTGTAATCTTCCTTATTTCCTGTATTAGTTTTATATGCTGGGGTGGAGGAAGACCTAAACCAACCGTATTAAAATAAATCAAAACTGACACTATGATTTCTCTCCTACTCACACACTTATTTCTGGATGCCATATCCTCTCCCTGATTTCACTAGCACATAAGCTATGTTAGGCTTACTTGAAAGGAGTACCAATTCATGCTGCTCTTGTCTTTGTCAGCTTTTCTTCTTGCTCTGTTTTTCTGTAAAATTCCCTTATTCTTACTGATGCAGGGACAGTCCAGTACTCCACCACATAATGCATGTCAAAAAGTTGCTGTCAGGAGAGAACCACTCATTCTCAAGTGTGTATATCTAGTCCTCTTGGTAGTCCCAGTTCTTTCTATAATTTAGTCAACATACTAGAATGGATGTGTTTATGCTAAGGGTACAAGGAAAACCACAATAGAATAAGCTACATCCCTTTACTTGTTAAAGTAATCTGGAATATTGTGAGAATTTCAAATTTACTTTTAAGAGGTTACTCTTTACTTATTTTTGCATTTAAAGAGAGCAATTTGGTCACTCAAGGCAGCCCTAGTGGAAGCAGCTGATTTATTGGAAATCAGCTTACCATAATGAATTTGCAATAGCCAGTCTCTTAGTGACCCATTTGCCAAATTGCTAATTTGTTTTATAATTTTATTCTTGCCTTGGCTTTGCATGTTTAGTCCTATTTGGGAACATGTCCATTCCAGGTTGGTTTCATACTTCAGATACCAAACATTTCTTATATCCTTTGTTTTCTCATGTGAACGGTTGTGATTTCTGTCACATGCTGTTCATTTTGCCCTATCCCCACGGCTGCTGTTAATGTTCTTCCCTGCCTCTGCTCAGATAAGTACACTTCAAGGATCTGTGGGTGCACATTCAGGAATTTTCCTTTGACAAGAAGTCCTAGAAAGGTCAAGGAATATGTAGATGTCTGAGATTTATGATGCAAATTGACAGATCACCAAATGATTTGCAATTATATCAATGTACCTTCACACCATGTGGATGTAAGGCACTGGCTGATGGTCTTGACTTGACCTATTCGAATACTACCAGCAGTGACTGAGATTGCATGTTTCCCACACCTGGCCAGGTGTCATCTCTGTTTTTTATCCTTGACAAGATGCAAGGTTAAACATGATGTTGTATATAGCTTTTTAAATGTGCATATCCTTGATTGTTAATGAAAGTCAACTTGTTCTGGAGTAATGATCTTTTTAACTTCTCCAAAAGAGTTGGTTATGTCCTTGGTTCATTTCTTTAGTGTTGGACTTTCTGTGTATAAGAATATTGACCCTACATCATATTTTTCCCAGTTTACCTTTACTTTATTCACTGTGACATTCGAGAATCAGTTTTCATTTTTGTCTAGTCAAATTTCCACATTTTCCCCTTCCTTTAGGTTCTTTCCTCTGCTTTTCACCTATGAAAAGCCTCATCATCCTAAGAACTGATTAATGTTTTTTGTACCTTTCTAGCTTATTTAGTTTAAATGTCTTAGGCATTTGGAACTTACATTACTAAGTAGTATTCTGTACTTTAAAAACAAAACTTGGACAGGATGGACTTAAGCAGGGAACACCTCTGATAAGAACAGCAATATAGATGCGATTTTGAGGTTCTTAAACACAAGATATTACTAGGTCTACTTTATTCCTCCTCTGTGGACCCTGAATAGAATTGAGCCAACAGCTGTGTTTTTTGTCATATATTGTCAACTTTCCTAGGCAACATCATATTAATCAACTGTGGCTCAGAGGTAAAGAATCCACCTGCAATGCAGGAGACTGGGGTTCAATTCCTGGGTCAGGAAGATCCCCTGGAGAAGGAAATGGTAACCCACCCCAGTATTCTTGCCTGGGAAATCCCATGGACAGAGGAGCCTTGTGGGCTATAGTCCATGCGGTTTCAATGAAACTGGACACAACTGAGTGACTACTTAACAACAACAATGTCAGAAAACTGGATTAAAGTATACTCTCAAATTAAGCAACAAAATTCATGATCACCAATGTATACACTCTAAAACACTTTTTGGACTTCCCTGCCCAGCTTATACACATCTGGAGTTTTACAAGTTATCAAAATTGTCTTAAAAATTTTACTTTGCTTACCTAGAAAATGATGCCAGAAAAGGTAGAGGAGTAACTTAGCTCTTTCTGTGACTCTGCTCTCTTCATCCTCCTCCCATTGTAATTCCTCCATGCTTTTCAAAAAAACACAAAGAGAAAGGGAAGACTGTTACGTTATGGAATTATACTATCACTCTGTAACTTTATTTTTTCAATAATGGTCAACCTTCTAGGAAACAGGTATGTATAATATATTCTTTTCGATAACTATATAATATTATGCACACACACTTTTTTAAAATTTTTTTATTTTTGTAGTGGTTTTTGCCATACATTGACATGAATCAGCCATGGATTTACATGTGTTCCCCATCCCGATCCCCCCCTCCCACCTCCCTCTCCATCCCATCCCTCTGGGTCTTCCCAGTGCACCAGCCCTGAGCACTTGTCCATGCATCCAACCTGGGCTGGTGATCTGTTTCACCCTTGATAGTATACTTGTTTCAATGCTGTTCTTTCTGAACATCCCACCCTCGCCTTCTCCAACAGAGTCCCAAAGTCTGTTCTGTACATCTGTGTCTCTTTTTCTGTTTTGCATATAGGGTTATCATTACCATCTTTTTAAATTCCATATATATGCGTTAGTATAGTGTATTGGTCTTTATCTTTCTGGCTTACTTCACTCTGTATAATGGGCTCCAGTTTCATCCATCTCATTAGAACTGATTCAAATGTATTCTTTTTAGTGGCTGAGAAATATTCCATAGTGTATATGTACCACATCTTCCTTATCCATTCGTCTGCTGGTGGGCATCTAGGTTGCTTCCATGTCCTGGCTATTATAAACAGTGCTGTGATGAACACTGAGGTACACGTGTCTCTTTCACATCTGTTTTCCTTGGTGCACACACACATTTTAAATCCTAGAATGAGGGACTTCCTTGGTGGTCCAGTGGCTAAGACTACACGCTCCCAATGCAGGGTGCCTGAGTTCGATCCCTGCTTAGGGAATTAGATCTCACATGCCTCAACTAAGAGTTTGTGTGTGCAACTAAAGATCCCACATGCCACAACTAAAAGGATCCCACATACCACAACAAAGATTGAAGATCCTACATGTGGCAACTCAGACCTGGTGCAGTCAAGTAAATAAATAAATATTTAAAAAAAAAAAAAAAATCCTAGAATGAAATGCTGAATAACTTAGTCTGAAAATTGGGCCACGTTAACTACCTTTTAAATTTATCTATATAATTTTAAAACATTTTATAAAGTATATTTTTCAAGTATGTAAAGGCTGTAAGCCTTTTTAAAAAAACTGTACTTGGGATTTTGTTGAAGTCAGTGTATTGGAAAAAAACCACACAAGGACTTTTACTTTTGAAGTAAATGAAATACATGTATTCTAGACCAAAAAGAAAAAAATTGAGCCACAAATGTTAACAGCAGATAGTATTATATAATGATTAAAACTTGCTAGAGCTTAAAATAGTCTCTTAATACTAAAAAAAAAAAAAAAAAACCACCTCGGAGAAGCAAGCTAGAAATCCAAAGAACTTTCCTAATCACATAATTTAATCCACATAATTCCTATAGCAGTACTAACTCAGTATTTCTCTGATTCAAGCTTTCGTAGAACAAAAAGGTGTGTTTAAAGGAAATATTTAAGTTTTCTTCCTACTCGTCTTAGATTGTACATATTATGACTTGAGCCTTTGAATTGCTGGTGAATCTTGCAGTTGCTGAACAATAAAACTAAGGAAAATATAAAAATAAAAATGATTGCATGGTTTTCTTTTTCCATTTAAAAAAGGAAATAAGCCCAATTGCCAAATATTTTAACGTGCATACAAAGTTTTGTTGTCAAATATTTGTACTTTTTGAGGGTAACTCATTTGTTCAGTACATAATTAAAATGTCAAGATTCTCTCCTAAAAGCCCTTATGATAAAATGTATGATTTATTACACAGCATTAATTAAGCTCCTATTTTGTGCTAATTCATTTTCCAGGTGGTAGCTGGAACAAAGTATTCTATTGTGTTCATAGCAAGGGAAACCACATGTTCTAAGGGAAGTAATAAAGAGCTGACCAAGAGTTGTGAGATCAATAGACATGGTGTGAGTATAATACAGCTGTCTTACTGATTCCCTGGAAATCTGTATGATGTTTTATGCTTATTTATGTATCCCATGAATAACACTGTTTTCTCTTTTGGCTTCGATTTTCATGGATAGCTAATTCTAAACTGTGATGCTGATGTTTATGTGGTGCCTTGGGAGGAAAAAATTTACCCTACTGTCAACTGTCAGTCACTTGGACAGGTATGATTCTAATTGCAGTTGGTTTGGGGTGCTGCTGCTGCTAAGTTGCTTTAGTCATGTCCGACTCTGTGCGACCCCATAGACGGCAGCCCACCAGGCTCCCCCGTCCCTGGGATTCTCCAGGCAAGAACACTGGAGTGGGTTGCCATTTCAAGTTATGCTCATTCTGAAAAATCATATTTGGAGGTTGAAAATGAATCACTATTTACATGAATTGGAGGACTATCTTTTTAAAATGGGGAGAACACTCACATTTCTATGCTGATCTCTCTTCTCATGGCTAGAAAGGGAGAGCAGCTGTCCCATTAATCACTTCTCAGACACGGTTAGTATCCCGTGAGTCCACAGGTTCTCTTAGGGAAGCACATCCAAGGAGCTTGGGAAAAATGCAGGTCGCATACCCCACTCTACATTTCCTGAATCAAAAGCTATATTTTAACACAGTCCCCAGGGAAATCATACCCATATGCAAGTTTGAGAAGCATTAATTTGCATCATTTTTTTACTTCTTAAAAGAACCCTGGGAGGTAAGTAGTACTTTCCCCACTTTCAAGATTTAGACATGAAAAATTACAAAGATGCTAAAGTCCTAAAGAGGATAATAACTTTATCAAGTGCTTCCTCCATCTCAGACACTGTACTGAGGACTTGACACATATTTTTCTCCTGACAACTCTATGAGGCAGGTGATTTTATTATTCCTATTTTACACACAAGGGAAGTGAAGCTAGTGGTGCTCAGACACAAATCTAGGTCAAATCAGAGCCTGCTCTGCTCACCATCATGCTGGTAACTAGTAGGCTGTGACTTGTTTGACCTCAAAGACCATGCTCTTTGAATCACCAAACACTGCCTCCAACCACCACGTTCTCACAGCTAAGTGTGTAGGTAGAAATAACCCACAAAGCCATAGCTTCAATGCAAGTTGGCTCTGCTCCCTTTGTTCTGCATTTAGGTTTTTGCCATATGTAGGTATGTATATAGTCTAATACAAACATTATACAAAGGCTGTGTTTCAAGCTTGTGAACATATATATCCTAATGTGTTTCAATTCAACGGAGTGATTATGGATATATGCTGCTTATCTATTCCATTCTTAAAGTCAGTTAAGGTCTTTTTGGATTAAAAGCAGTAATGTGCTAATAGAAATAGTATCAATTAATAAATAATGTGCCATGGCTTATGGAACCATAGGCTTAGAGGGTACCCTAGAGATTATGTAGTTAACCATCCAGTTTTTCCTGATTAAAAACTCTATTTTAGAGTATTATTAGGAAGAAGAATCAATATCTCTAAATTATAAAATCAATCAAAAGAGGAAAAAATTATTCATTTTTATCCTTTATGGAATATTAATGTATATAGCACTTAAAATCAGGCAAAGACATTCCCCATCATAAACTGAGATAGCATTGTCAGGCCCCCATCCCTTCTTTCTTCTTTGATAGTGTGATTTTCACAGTAATGCATTCATCTTAATATTTCCTGTTTAGACCTCACTCATGAAAAGGCCTCCGGGTTTTTCACCTTTCCGATCGGTACAAGTGATGAAAACTGAAGAAAAAACAACTGTAAGTCTACCCTACTCTGCCATGTCACCTGTACAAGATGAAGAGCAGGATTCAGGAAAAGAACAAGGACCCACTTATGGGCATGGCCAGGACCATGGAAAGCAAATAAAATTACACAGCCTTGGCCTTGGCCATAAACATGAGCATGTCCAAGGCCATGGGCACCGTAAGGGTCACCATCTTGGCCACGGACATCAAAAGCAACATGGTCTTGGCCATGGACATAAGCATAGTCATGGCCCTGGAAAACATAAAAACAAAGGAAAAAACAATGGAAAGCATGATGATTGGAGAACACACTATTTGGCAAGTCCTTATGAAGATAGCACTACATCCTCTGCACAGATGCAAGAGAAGACAGAAAAGACAACACCTCTCCCTTCCCTAGCCCAGCCAGGTGTAGCAGTTACCTTTCCTGACTTTCAGGACTCAGATCTCATTGCCACTGTGATGCCTAATACACTACCACCTCCCACACAGAGTGATGATGACTGGATCCCTGACATCCAGATAGAGCCAGAGAGCCTTGCATTTAAATTGATTTCGGATTTTCCAGAAACAACTTCCCCCAAATGTCCTGGTCGCCCCTGGAAGCCAGTTAATGGAGTGAATCCAACTGTGGAAATGAAAGAGTCTCATGATTTCGATCTCTTTGATGCTCTTTCTTAATTTAGGCAGCCAGGGGTATTTCTTTAACATCTCATCAACCCCTGTCCCCATTGTCCAAAGATCCTCATATAATACAACAAAAACCATGAACATTCAGAACAGCCTAGAGAGAAATAAATGGTGAGACTCCCCATGGGAACACCATCAATCTCTATGGATGACATAAAACTGTGTGCAGAATTCTAACTCCTTTCTGAGGTTTCCTCCCAAGTTTTCTTAACTAGCACAGAAAATGGACAAACTAATATACTTGTGGCCTACTGCAGCTGCTTTTCTGATAATGAATGTGTACCTTAAAACCTACACCATCAATTTTCATACAAAGATTCTTGACATTTTGAATAAACTGTAACATCTGGTCCATATGTGGCAATAAGGGAAGTTAAGAGACTGAACGCTGAACTTCTTAATGGAGAAAAAATAATAATAAAAACCTCCAGAGGTCAAAGAGGAACAAGAGAGAAAGACAGATGGGCCAAAGGGAAGACAGAGAAAATAAACTGACTTTCTGTTTCCAAAATGGGCTAGTAATCTCAAACAGTTACTCCCATGTGACAAAGCTATTCTGATAATTCTTTTTCTGGCTGAGAGTGTTTCTTGTGAGTCAGTAATTTGTTTACTCATTAACTACGCTTTGCAATAGGGCTTTCAAATAGGAGTTTTCTGTTTGTTTGTATGTTGTCAGCGTTAGACTGAGTAATCCTTGCTGTCCAATAGCTCTGAGTTTAATGATAAGGATGGAAAGCAGAAGTAACACAAAGGCTGGCCTGCTTGAGGAAATCTTTTTTTAATAATTGATAAGGGGATATCATGAGATGTGATGCAAATTTTCAGAAATTTTTTTTTTTTTTGTTTCACATTTATTTTTATTCATTTGGCTGCATAGAGTCTTAGTTGTGGCATGTGGGATCTAGTTCCCTGACCAGGGATCGAACCCAGCCCCCCTGTATCAGGAGCGCAGAGTCTTAGCCACTGGACCACCAGGGAATTCCCAAATTTTCAGAAATTTTATGAGAAATTCTTCCTAGTTCTTCCCTTTATAGTTGCATTTTCTTTTGCTGTAACATTGAAGTATATGGGCTTTTGCAGACGAGAATAATATGATTATCTTTAATTTACTGATCATGTGAGGGAGGCATGTCTTTCACAACCCCTGCTGTGCTTTCGCCTAGGGAAATAGGGCTTTATACACCTACACTCACCTGTGGATGCATGTCACTGTTTCTTCAACTTACTGGTTGCATTTGAGCCTCTGAGTTTTTATTTCATTCCAAATATTATCTATACTTGCAAATAAAGAACCAATGATCTCAGAAAAAGGTCTCATCTTGTCAATTAGTGGCTTCATCTTCCTCTCTTTGAATGATACCCTCAGATTGTTAACAGAGTTTTACTATACTTACAGAGGCATGTAAGGTTCTGCGAGTACAAGGGCCAACCTCAAGAGGCAGGGGCAGAGCCAGCACCTCAGGGTGAGGTCAATTTACCGGCAGAATCTCCGCAGTTGGCACAATAGCCCCGACAACCTCTGTCAGCAGCCCTGCGTGGAAGGACGAGAAGATGGGGTAGAATTTAATTAGAGAAGAATGCCATTTTATCCCTCTGTGGCTGAGTGAAATAAAGTTCTGTCTTTATGCTCCCCTCCTGGTTCATTCACACTGGTCTCCTTTCAGTCACAACCAACCTGCAGCCAAGTCGAGATGATCAGAGAGCCAGCACTAGGGCTCTGCCCTGGGGGCTCACAGCGCAGCCCTGGGGCATTCGTGCTCACAGAGGCAGGATCCTTCAGCTGGGGCTTCCCTGTCACAGAGACCTTGTCATGGGTGCTCAATCAAGGGGTAGTGGGTCATGTTTCCACCATGGATCTAAGGACTCTCTCTTTCCCTTTCCTTCTTCCTTCCCCTCCTGACTCCCAACCCAATGCTGAGAGAATTTGTCGTCTTATATTATTTTTTTATGATCTAAATTATTACCAAAAGAGAAAAAAATCTTTTGTTAATATATCTACTAACTTCTCATTATCAGAAAATACTGTCTCAAAAAAGTTGAAAGAAAATATAAAATTATCTTTCTGATCTGGGTAAAAGAAAAAAGATAGAAAACCCATAGAATAAAAAATAAGAGATTTCAAGTTTTCTGTAACAAACATTTATTGAAGCCTCCTTTTGGGGTGTAACTTAATCCTCACCACCACTCACAGAAAGGTCTCCGTGATCACCTTTCCTTTACAATGAGGAAGTTATAGCTCACAGAGCCCTGCCCAGAGTCACAAAGTTAATATGTGACAGAGCTGGCATTCAAACTCAGACCTTTGAACTTCATCATACTGTGTTATCACGGGGCTTTACAGGATTATCGATATTGTCATTACAAAAAACACATCAAGATAATTTCTCACTCTGAGATGATTATGATTTCACTCCAAAGCCCTTATGAAATATTTCACTGTATCTGGTGCTATTCTGAGTCCTGCTCATGGTAAATTAGAATGCAGTCAAGCATAGGCATTAGCTATTTACCACAGTCAGTCCTGAGAAAAAGAAATATTTTTTGTTATATTTTAAATGTTGAGTTTTTATTGAAAACATTCCCCTCCGTTGTACTATCCAGACTGAAGAGGCAGTCAGCAAAAAGAAACCTGTGCAATCATTTTAAAGAATTACAGAGTAAGATGAAGATGCCATCAATAAGATGACAGAAGTGGACATGTCTTCTTTATTGTCAGTCTTAGTTTAAATACTTGGCAGCTCATCACATGTTTGAGGTTTCCTGAGTGCTCAGAGCATGTGTGTGGTAATTGGTGCTTCTACTCCTCTTTAGTCGACTTGGGTTCACATATTCAGCCTATATGCTTCCCTGATAGCTCAGTTGATAAAGAATCCGCCTGTAATGCAAGAGACCCCAGTTCGATTCCTGGGTCAGGAAGAACTGCTGGAGAAGGGATAGGCTACCCACTCCAGTATTCTTGGACTTCCCTTGTAGCTCAGTCAGGAAAGAATCTGTCTGCAATGCAGGAGACCTGGGTTTGATCCCTGGGTTGGAAAGATCCCCTGGAGAAGGGAAAGGCTACCCACTCCAGTATTCTGGCCTGGAAAATTCCATGGAGAAGTCCATGGTGTTGCAAAGAATTGGACACGACTGAGCGACTTTCACTTCATTTCACTTCACATTCAGCTTATGGGAGCCTCAAAGCAAAAAGAAGAGAAATAAATTCTAAAAGACATGAATGCGTTCCCTTGAAGAGCTTACAGTCCCTTTGGGAAACCAAGACAAAAGCATAGGGAACAGATATTTAATCCAAGCAGCATCTTTGTGGAGCAGTGAACCTGGCTAATATGATGGGAAGATGTTGAAGAGGTGGGAGGACCAAACTGGAGAGAAAAAATGAAGCCCTAGTGAGATGGTTCTTTAAAAAAAGTTTTATCGAAATATAGTTGACCTAAAATGTTGTGTTACTTTCAACTGTACAGCAAATGATTGATAAATGTGTACATGCATGTATGAGTGCAAAGTCACTTCAGTCATGTCTGACTCTTTGCGACCCTGTGATTGTACCCTGCCAGTCTCCTCTGTCCATGGAATTCTCCAGGCAAGAATACTGGAGTGGGTTGCCATGCCCTCCTCCAGGGGATCTTCCCGACCCAGGGATTGAACCCACATTTCTTACATCTGCATTGGCAGGCAGGTTCTTTACCACTAGCACCAGCTGGGAAGCCCATACGGGAGTATACCTAAGTTTATATGTATATAGATAGGTAGATATATTCTTTTTTAGATTTTTTCCATTATAGGTTATTAAGAGATATCGAGTCTAGTTCCCTGTGCTACCAAGTGGGAATTTAGATTGAAATAGTTAGTGTGGGACCTGTCATATAAATGGGGAAGTAGCATTAGATAGCTTAGTTTTATGGACTAAGCCTGTAGGAAACATGTGAGAACCTGCAATTACATGACTCCTTATATCATAAAGAACATAAAGAGATCATTCCCTTTAAGTTCTATTTCTACTACTAATCTAGAAACCTGAAGCTAGCAACAGACCTTTGTTATAGCAGCTCTCCTGCCTTTTATCTTTTCTACATGACATTTGGAGATGGTACTGTATTGTGTCTGGAAATAACACTCTTCTATCATGGCTATTTAAAAATGGATGAAACAGTAGCTCCTGCAGAGAATATAAATACAAGCTTTTTAGGTGAGTGATATTTACCAGCTGGGTGACTTAGTACTGTGTCAACTGGGCTAAATAGGAATTATTTAAAAAAAAAAAACAAAAACCTTTTGCTATGTGGCTCTAGGCTAAAGTTGTTCAGAGGAGAAATTCATTTGTGATTGAGAAAATGAAACGAAGCAGTGCTGCTACTCCCGAAAGTCGCGGGATAAGACGCAGAGATGCTGCTCGCTCCTGCTGGTCTCAGCCTCCCTGCTTTGAATGTGACAACCCCCCCACCCCAACACCAGCCTTGTAGACCTCCAGCCTCATGAGGCCCGCCAGGACCACAGCCTTCCACAGATGTCTTCACCAACTCTCCTTCACCGTCCCTCTGGCAGCCGGATGTGTTTGTCCAGATTTCCCTAAAAGTTCTGGTTTCTAAAAGCACCAATGCCTCTGTATAGAACAAGGAACTCTGCTCAATATTCTGTAACAATCAAAGTGGGACAAGAATTTTTTTTTTTAAGAATTTTTAAAAGAATAAATACATATATATTTGTATAATTGAATCACTTTGCTATACACCTGAAATTAACACAACATTGCTTATCAACTATGTTCCAATATTAGGTTTTTTTTTTTCTTTAAAGTACCAGTCCCTGAGGAGGGCTGATTTGTAACCTTTCAACTCCTTTTCCCTGGATCTTACTTCCCTAGCCCCTCCCACCATGGTGTAAAGTCTGATTTCTAAGGTAAATTCTTTGTATAATCTTCATAGTGGTTCTGCTTCCCTGATCAAACTTTGACTAATACACCAGGCTTTTCCCTCCTATTGTTTTTCCATAAGGGAACACAACCCATGGCTTTAGAACGCAGAGCCAGGCCCAAGAATACAGCTGCCTTTAAGCATCTCCTAGGAAATGAGTAAAGTCTGTTCCTTCCCCAAGAAGATCAGTTTAGTGGTGGACATAGACATATAAAAGTGTATATATAGTTATCATATGTAAAATAGATGACCAGTGCAAGTTTGATGCATGAAGCAGGGCACTCAAAGCCGGTTCTCTGCGACAACCCAGAGGGATAGGGTGAGGAGGGAGGTGGGAGGCGGATTCAGGATGGGGGGAAACATGTACATTCGTGGGTAATTCATGTCGATGTATGAAAAAAACCACCACAATATTGTAAAGTAATTAGCCTCCAATTAAATAAAATTTTTAAAGGCCAATAAACATATGAAAGTATACAATTTTCATCACACCCATAATTATCAAATAAATGTAAATATAACTTTAAAAAAGTGTATATAGATCAGCATAAAGATTACAGCAGTAGGTAGAGGTGTGCTTAAGGGGCAGTGAGAGCAGGAAGGAAGAGTTGAGTCTGAGAGGCTGTAAGCAACCTGAGATGCCTCATACAGCATTGTACTGCCAGGACCCAGGCGCACTGCCATAAAGAAATTTAGTGTTCAGTCAACATTTCCTGGATTCAAGTAAACTGCACTTGTGTATGGCACAGCATTAAGCCCTAAAAATATATACACATTGAACAAGACAAACAGTTCTTGCCTTTTCCCTGGATCTTACTTCTCTAGCCCCTCCCACAATGGTGTAAAGTCTAATTTCTAAGATAAATTCCTCGTACTGTGGTTCTGACAGTCGTTCTGCTTCCAACTAGTGCAGTGGTTCATAAACGTTAGCATGTATCAGAATCTCCTGGAAGGCTTGTTAAAACCTGAATTGCTGGGGCCCATTTCTTTTTTTTTTTTTTAATTTTTTTATTAGTTGGAGGCTAATTACTTCACAGCATTTCAGTGGGTTTTGTCATACATTGATATGAATCAGCCATAGATTTACACCTATTCCCCATCCAGATCCCCCCTCCCACCTCCCTCTCCACCCGATTCCTCTGGGTCTTCCCAGTGCACCAGGCCCGAGCACTTGTCTCATGCATCCCACCTGGGCTGGTGATCTGTTTCACCGTAGATAGTATACATGCTGTTCTTTTGAAACATCCCACCCTCACCTTCTCCCACAGAGTTCAAAAGTCTGTTCTGTATTTCTGTGTCTCTTTTTCTGTTTTGCATATAGGGTTATCGTTACCATCTTTCTAAATTCCGTATATATGTGTTAGTATGCTGTAATGTTCTTTATCTTTCTGGCTTACTTCACTCTGTATAATGGGCTCCAGTTTCATCCATCTCATTAAAACTGATTCAAATGAATTCTTTTTGACTGCTGAGTAGTTTCTTTCAGGGTGGGTGTGAGGTGGGGCCCTGGAATTTGAATTTCTAACAGGTTCCCAGGAGACGCTGGTGCTTCTGGTTTAGGTAACAGAATTTTAGAACTGCTGGTGTAACAGTTCCCCCCCTGGCAGGCTTGGGCAACTTTTGGAAAATAAAAACTCTGTTAGAGCATCATCCTAGACCTATTAAATCGTGTTTTAAAAGCTTTGCAGGTGATTTTAATCTGCAGGTCAGTGTTGAAACCACTGATGTTAATGGTAGCAGTTACCATTTATTACTTGCTTGCTATGTTCTGGACACCATCTGAAGAGCCCATACACATTATCACATCTGTGAACCCCATTTTACAAGTAAGAAAACCTCAGAGAGGTGAGACAAGCTGGCTAAGATCACATAGCAAGTGTTAGGAGGAGAGGCAGGATTGAATCGTCTTTCTGACCTCAGAATCCACACTTAGAAGACCAGTGACTGGGCCTCACAGAAACTGCGCACCTGATTTGAATACTGAATGATGCATAGAAGTGCCCCAGGCAGACCAAGGGAAAGAGTATTTCAGGCTAAAGTACTGAGTTCCACATTTCCAGAGGTGCTGAAGAAGAGCACAGAAGTTAGAGGTATTCTGGGGAGGGTCTCTGAGCTGGGTAGGTGGGCAGGACAGAATGACATGGATGGCTCATCGTCCTCCGAGATTCTACAATTCTGTAATGAGGCAATCTAGAGCCTATGGACCAAGAGGAGAAAGAGATAGGCAATGACATTTGCTCAGTTGCCCTGAAAAACTAATAACGAGCAGACAGCTCTCTCCCGCATTTCATCTCTGTTTTGAACATTTACTACCCTCATTCCAAAATCTTATTCACCTCAAAACAACTTTTGTTGTGTGATGTGTCATATCTGATTCTTTGCAACCCCATAAGCTATAGCTCACCAGGCTCTTCTGTTCATGGGATTCTTCAGGCAAGAATACTGGAGTGAGTTGCCATTTCCTTCTCCAGGGAATCTTCCTGACCCAGGGATTGTCTCCTGAATTGTAGGCAGATTTTCTGCCTGTTGAGTCATCAGGGAAGCCCTAAACAACTTTACGCTAGTTCTATGTGCTAGTTCTAGGTAAATATTCAATAAAAACCAGAACATAAGACAGGAAAATGTAGGACTAAGATGGAGGCTATTCACATGCAAATATTCACTTAAATGTTGAAATCCACTATTAATTTTTCTCTAAGGTTCCTGACATCTCTATTCTTTCTTTTTATATACTATTTTATAGTACATACTTTAACATTTAGTGTGGAAAATGTAGAAAATACAGAATAAGGTAAAGCAAGAAATAAAAACTCCTGTCACCTCATCAGACTTCCTCTAGTGGCTCAGATGATGAAGAATCAACCTGCAATGCAGGAGACCCAGTTTTGATCCCTGGGTCGGGGAGATTCCCTGGAAAAGGCAATGGCAACCCACTCCAGTATTCTTGCCTGGAGAATTCCATGGACAGAGGAGTCTGGCAGGCTAAAGTCCACGGGGTGGCAAAGAGTCAGACACGACTAAGTGACTAACACTTTGACTGCTTTCAATCTCATAAGCCAAAGGAAACTACTGTTGAAATTTTGGCTATGACTTTTCAGAAATATTTTCTCCAGCTACCTGAAGGTATGGGTATTCCAAAGAGGAAACTATCTTGTAAATATAACATATAATCTCTATTTTTTACTCAGTATATATCATGACCACTTTTTATGCCCATAGATTTGATTTTCATAAATTCATTCACAACTGTGATAAATATATGAATAACTTTTAATAATGATACACTGCTGAGAAACTGTAGCTGGTGAGAAAATTCAGTAAGTATGTTATTTGTTGTTGCTGTTACTGCAGGGATACTACAAAAGGTGGATCCATAAAAGAGGTGGAGACTCATCTGAGTAGCTGACTCACAGTAGTCTTTACTTTCTGACTAAGTGGTTCTAAATTTGAAAGGTGATTCAGCTTAAATCTTATTCAGGTGAGTGAGGATTCTTTGTGAGAGTTCAGCCCCAGCAAGAAGCAAGTTTTCCCTCGTGGCCAGGAAAAATGAGAAACAGATTGAAGAGTGCAAGTGGCCCTCACCTTCCCCCTGGTTTCTTTCCTCCTATATGGGGAACTGCTGCCCCCCAGAGGATAAATGCAGAAGTGAAGGTCTTTGTGTGAGGTCCATAGTGGCTCACTGGTAAAGAATCTATCTGCCTGCAATGCAGGTTCGAACCTGGATGGGGAAGCTCCCCTGGAGGAAGAAATGGTAACTCACTCCAGTATTCTTGTCAGGGAAAATCCTACGGACAGAGGAGCCTCACGGGCTACTCAAGGGCACTTGAACAAAGTGTTTTCTTTTTAATGAATGTATTTCCATCCTTTCTTTTCATTGTTCTTAGAGGGCTGCTGTATCATTTCAGTTTGCCTAAGAGTTCCCCAATTCCTTTTGTTATATGCTGTGGATTTTTTTCCTATGTGAAATTTCTTACGTACCCAGGAAGATGTAGGACTCTGAAAGGCACCATAGCCTTTCCGAAGCAGCAAAAGATTTCTGTCCTGGAGGACCAGTGTAGATATACCCCAAAAGACAGGGGACAAGAGCCTCCCTCGGTAGAAGTCTTTGCATTATGTAGGACGACTCAAGGATGGAAGAAATTAGAAAAGAAAGTCGAGTTAAATTTCTCAAATTCAATGGGCCTCCTATAATTGGTGACAATAGATTACTAAGACTTATGAGTCTAAGGGAAAGGATCGTAAAGATTCTCCAAAAAAAGTGAAACATTAAGCCTGATGGGAAATTCTCTAAGCTGTGAAGAAAGATAAATGCTGGGTTGTCACTCTGTCTGCAAGTGCCTGGCAATAAAATTACACTCTAGAGTTTATAGAAAGGCATCAAGTAGGTTAACATCAGTCTTCAGAAAATTGAAACTTAAAAGGTCTTTTTTCTAGGCAAAGGCGACTTCCAAGTGGAAAATTTTAAATTTAAATGAGAGTTAAAACTCTAATCAAAATAAAATTTAAAACATATAAATGTATATGTTATACATTTAGTTATAAAGATAACTAAATTATTAATACAAATTTAAACACTATCGTTTTCTACTATAAATACTCTCAAAACATTTTTAGATAAGATAAAGGAAAATTTAACTTTCATTGAATGACCTGTTGTCTCTCTTACTTATACTGTAAAAAACAGAGATAGAATTTAAAATGTAAAACACGGCAGAGTGACCACAGGCCAACAGTGAGTTGTTATAAAAAGGGAGAGAAAAGATTAAACAAATACAGGAGACCCCTTTCATTTGTAAGATGACGAATTATAAAGACACAGCTTCCAACTGAAAAGACTTTGAAAAATCCTTTTAACCAAGATTTATGGTTTTCATGTTACTTTTAAAATACATGAATAAAAGTAAATAAACAGTAAACTATAAGCCAGATTTATATAATACTATTCAAATACTTTAATAATTTATTTCATATATTCTGGATGTGGAAGATAGCTGTATTTCTTCTCCTGGTTTTGCTATGTGAGAAATAAAAATGCAAACATAACATTTTATTTCATGTGAGAAATTCAACATTTTACAAAATGCTAAATTAAAGTTTCAAAATTCTAAACACTTGCCCTATAAATTATTATTGCTTAAAATATATAAACATGTACATAGGCATACAATTGGATTGAGTTTTTATTTGAGTGACTGGTATCATTAGAAACTGGTCTCAAAAAGCTTAGACAGTACTGTAATTTATTGTGGAGTTCCTCCACTACTTTTATGTATAACCTGATAACTTATGATAGCTCTCTGATAAAAATTTAAAATCAGCATTGGACTTTAATGCCCACTTAATATATTTGTCTAAAATTGTAAATTGTCTTTGGAAACTTAAACTAATAGTTTATTGAAATACTTAAGAATCAATATCTCCCTGGGAACATTAAAAAATATGAAAATTCAGAGAACCAAGAACTGTGAAGAATCTAAGATTTTACTCTAATTTCAGCCAACAAGCTAGTCTTCCCCAGTTTCATGGATGTTGGGAGGAAATATAAGATGCCTGGGTCAGAGTCAGTATTCTTCCCAGCAACCCAGCACTTCATCAGTCCCCTATGTGCCAGTGTCCACAGAGTGACACTAAGAGGGTCAGGATGTACCTGCATTGCCCATATAGTGGCCTGCATTGACAAGAGAGGAAACCTGAGTTTAAAGAACACAAATATTTCACAATGAGCAGTAAGACCATCTAACCTTTATACCGGAGGGGGACATTATCATGATGGGCAATAAATAAAACACACCCTTTGCTCTGGAGGGAGAAACAATTTCTATTTCCTCGTTGTTCACTGTACAGACATCTTTGAAAGATAGTCCAGAACAAAGGAAGTCATTGCTTCTGCTCTTAGGATGTGGAGAATCCTGAGAAACCCATGGAGAATGGTCTCCCAACACAGAGATAAATAAACAATGAAATGCATAGTTCCTACATAATACCTATGCATGGTTTTATACATGTATTCTCATTTATGCATGAACACTTTTTTCTTCAGAATACTCAAGATAAAAAAGCATGTGCATGCTTGTTACTCAGTCATGTCCAACTCTCTGAAACTCCATGGACTGTAGCCCATCAGGCCCCTCTGTCCCTGGGATTTCCCAGGCAAGAATACTGGAGTGGATTGCCATTTCTTTCTCCAGGTGATCTTTCCAACCCAGGGATCGAACCTGCATCTCCTCTCCTGCATTGCAGGCAGATTCTTTACCTGATGAGCCATTATATACATAAACATCAAATGATGATATGCTTGATAAAGTTGTTTTAAGACTTGGAGTTTTAAAGCTTAAAGTATTGTTGTTTTAAACTTCGATGACTGTATCGTTGTGTGAGCGCATATGTGCATATCCAAGTTATATTGAGGTTAATAATTTTAAAATATATATATAACAGAGGAGACTTGTTTAGGAAAGGAAAATTGGTGTCTGGGTATATCATTTATTGTCAACATGAAGCAGGTGGAAGTTCTTTTCCTAAATTAAATTCTGACATGGGAGCAAAAATTGTCACACCTCTGTGTGTGCCCTCTCTCCTTTCCCAAGTGTGTCAATATTTATACTGATCCTTGGGGTGCTTTTGAGTACTTCATGATTGTACCCAGGTTCCTCACTGCTATAAACAATTGTATTTTCCACTGTTACCTCTCTATGGCTGTTATATCCATTTTTAATTTTCAGTCACTTTTGCCATTATTTTTATCAACTGTCCAGGCTCTTTGGGCCACCTTCTCATATATCATTTCTACAACTTAACCCCACATTCAGAAGATTTGGGCACTCACAGGATATCATTTTCACCCTGACCATCTTTGTTGCTCCCCAGAGTAACCAAGATTGACTCCCTTATCTCGCCCAGGTCAGCACTTGCCAAGAAAGGGAGTCCAGGAGTGAATGGGCCTGATTTATATGCTGTAGTTTTTTTCCAGAATTGCTCCAGAGTCTTGTAAAAGCTGCCCTTTTTTTGGTCAGCACTTCAATGTTGAAAACGATAGTAAGAGGCAGCATTCCTCCCCTCCTTGGGAACTCAGTGAAGAGTTGTTAATATGAGCGTGCTCTCATGATTGTGAGCCTCTCTTTAGGATGCATGGAAACAGCACACACAGAAAGGTGACACAATGATTATTTGAAAAAAGACTTCTAAAAAGTAGTTTATTTCCAGGTTTGGAACATTCTGCCTGTTAATAATAGCTAGATACACTTCACTGGATAGATTGTAAAAAAAGTTTTGTTTTAAGCCTCCACATACATATAGTAATGCCTTCACTGATTCTGCCATCTTAGATTAGTCAAGGGTGATGTTAAAATATAAATTTCAAAGAAGAAAAAGGAGAAGAGGAGGAGAAAGAGAAAAGGAGAAGGCAGGAAGGAAGGACCAACCCATCGGTTAAAGATTGTGAAAAACCTGGGTTAAAGTGGCCAGAAATACTACCCATACCCAAGAAGCAAGTAGCAGAGGTTACCTCTGGGGAGAGAATGTGAATTACCATCTACTTTTGTTCTTTTGCATTTTGTACCATGTGTATAACTGCCTATCAAAAAATTCATATAATAATGCTCTTCCAGATTATAAGGTCACATACATGATCCTTGAATTACACTTAATACAGATATAACTGCACATGTGCAAATAATGATGGGGCAAAGCTGTTCACGGCAGCATTGTGTGTAATAGCAAATGATGGGAAGTATCTAAATGTCCACCAAGGGGATCAGTGAGATAAACTGCTTACATTCATATAATGAGATACAATGCAGATCCCAGAAAGGATCAAGAAGGCTGTTATGCACAGATATGGACTCCGTATTTCCAAAGTGTGTTAAAAAAATAAAAGATTCGGAAAAGTAAATGAAGCTATCATTTTCCATAAAATAGACATGCATTTTCTTGCTAATGTACTAACAAATATATCTAAAGGATACAGAAGAAGAATAATATTGGTTGAATCTGGGGAGAAAATTAGCTAGCAGTAAGACAAGAGTGCTGAGCGCCGAAAAATTGATGCTTTTGAACTATGGTGTTGGAGAAGACTCTTGAGAGTCCCTTGGACTGCAAGGAGATCCAACCAGTCCATCCTGAAGGAGATAAGTCCTGGGTGTTCATTGGAAGAACTGATGCTGAAGCTGAAACTCCAATACTTTGGCCACCTCATGCAAAGAGTTGACTCATTGGAAAAGACCTTGATGCCGGGAGGGATTGGGGGCAGGAGGAGAAGGGGACGACAGAGGATGAGATGGTTGGTTGGCATAACCGACTCAATGGGCTTGAGTTTGAGTAAACTCCGGGAGTTTGTGATGGACAGGGAGGCCTGGCGTGCGGCGATTCATGGGGTCGCAAAGAGTCGGACACGACTGAGCGACTGAACTGAACTGAAGACAAGAGTAAGAGGATGGCTCGTCACTGTATACACTTTCATACCTTATAAACTTTAAATCTTGTAAATATGTTACCTATTCAAAATTATAAAAATAAAAACTTATAGAAGAGGGTAAGAGTGAAATGTTACCAATTTCAAAAAACCTCTTCCATAGACATTTTATATACCTCCACCAAATTTCAATTGCTATCCAAATAAAATCCATTTAGACTATCTCTGAAATTATCCCAAGACTGAGAAATAGAACATGGCAACTGAACTATTCTGCAGAGACAAAGGAGGAAACCCAAGTAATTTCCCACAGATGAAAACTCTTTTTGATGTATAAGTATACATATACCAGAGTGCTCTTCCTATGCATTTCTTTAAACTTTTAAAATTGTGACATAATTTTAGGCTTACAGAAGAATTATAAAATAACACAGATAGTTCTTGACACCACTGTTCACCCAGCTTCCCCTAATGTTAACATCTTGCATAATCATATCACAATTATCACAGATAAGAAATTAGCATTAGTACAGTACTACACCAGAGACTTCATTCTGACTTCTGTGAGCATTCAAACTATGTTTCAAAACTTACTTGATTCAAAAATCAAGCCATTAAGAACATAAACATTTCTTTCTGTTACACAGCAAAATAAATTGTGGTTTTTGTCTTTAGATTTTAACTTTCATCACAAATATTTTTGCAAATGTTCAGAATAACTAGATAGTATTCTGAAGATTTTTAAATTTAAAGTTAAAGATTTTTAAATATTTGTTTTTGTGTACTACAAGGTGGCCCTAGTGGTAAAGAACCACCTGCCAACGAAGGAGACATAGGAGATGTGGGTTCAGTCCCTAGGTGGGAAGATTCCCTGAGAAAGGGTATGGCAACCCACTCCAGTATTCTTGCCTGGAGAATCCTAAGGACAGAGGAGCCTGGTGGGCTACAGTCTATGGGGTGTCACAGTGTCGGACATGACTGAAGCGGCTGAGCACGCATGCATGTGTACAATAAGACAAACTGAATTCATATTGAAAAAAGTGGCATCTGCAGAATTGTGGATTTGGCTTAAGAGACTTAAATTATGGCCTGAAAGGGTTGCTCATGTTTTATTAATTGATCGTAAGGTTTTACCAGTCAAAAAGTTTGTGAATTATCCACTTAATTGAAGAGGTTTTCATTCCATTCTTGAGTCTATCATGAAAACGGTGGTTCTCAAAGTGCGGTTCTCAGACCATCAGCATTAACTGGGAGCTTGTGAGAACATGCAAATTTCCAGCAATCTGTGTTTTACCAAGCCCTGGGTAATTCTGAAGGTTAAACTTTAAAAATCTCTGATTAAAAGTGTTTTAATGACTAAAAGGAGGGAGGAGAAGGGAGGAACTAATAGAGAACAGAAAATTCTCAGTGGAACATTCAACTGGCCTGCTTGTTAACGGGAAGGTTTGGTTCAAACTTGTCTCCAAGTACTTCTTTTAAATATATTCTTACCTTTGCTATGCATCAGCATTTCACCTTTGATTTGAGTAAGTTGGTTCCAAAGACTATAAAACGAGTAACGCAGAACCTCTAGATTGATAATATTTTCTGCCAGAAATATATTTGATCACTTTCTCACTAGGAAATAACTACAGGTGATCCTCATTTTGCACAGTTCTGATATCCACAGATTTCAGTCACAGTGGTCTAAATTAAGACCTGCCCCCCAACAGCACCACGAAAACTTCAGTTACCAAAGGACATTATCTGCAATGACATAGTACAAACTTCACCGACCTCAAAGCACTAGGGAAATAAAAGATGTGCATCAAGATCTGTAGCCAATCACATCCATTCTTTCAAAGTCTGTAGAAGACTAGTCACCATGAATCTGTTAATTCAGTATGCAGTTGCTGTTTTGTCTTCCAGTGATAAAATCCACCTGACTTATTACAAAAGTGAATGGCGGAAAGAGAGAATTGTTTAAGAAAGATGAAAGTGCAGCCAAAAAAATGAAAGGTGAAATTGGAAATGATTAAGGTGTTTATACCACTGCATCTAGACATGCAGCCAGGGTAATTTTGTGAAGGTGAACTTAATGACATAAATGAGGAAAGTGGTTGTTACACCAAGGATAAAGACGTGCCAGTGAAAGTGATATCTGCAAAAATCTTTACACTGAAAAACCCTCAAAGAGATTTTGCAACATTGAAATCACTAAAGATAAAATCTTATGAGCAAAAATAAGTTGTCAGATTGTACTCCCCTGAGAGCAGAGGACAAGTGGATTGGTGAACCTTTAGGCAGTTAGAAGCTGAAAAATTATGTAGTAAGTTGGAAATATTTTAGCTCAGAGATTATTTTATCTTGTACAAGTTACTTTTGTGGATGGACAATCTAGTCACAATCAAGCCAAGAAGAGGACTATATCCCAGGACACAAGTTTGCAGAAGCTCCAAGAACTGTTCCACTGGCCTAGAGTTAGAGATGTATTTTTATACAATCTTGAGACAAAGAATTTATGGAACCATTGACAGTTCAGCATTGTACATTAAGTTCATCAGAGATGTTTAGTTATACGTATACAGAGTGAGCCTTTGATCAATGTGACCCCCTTTGGGGATTAAAAAGAATATTAATCTTAAAATTACAATGCTGGTGTCTAAAGAAAGAGTCCATTTTTCTCAAAGGTTGATGACATTGTCCTGCTTTGAGGAGGTCTGGTTAATGTATCATGCAGGTGATGCACATTGGGAAATGCCCATCACAAATCAGGCCTTTTTTTTTTTTTTAAATGTTTTAATTCGATTGTCTTGCCATAGAAAAATTTATGATTTTTCCTCATAACATTCATCATCTAAAGTTTGCTTGCTTGATGCTTGTCATTTTAGTAAGTTACTGGACTGGTGATAAATAAATTAATTGTCTTTTTGTTTTCTAAAAGATATAAATACTTGTGAATTTGCTAAGTTAGAAAGGAATTTTGGCTCTTCTCCCACATTTGTGGTAAAGAAGGAAGGGGAGGAGCAAAAGGAGAGGACAAAGAAGCGGAGAGATGGGGAAGCTGGAGAAGAAGACAGGTGCTCTGTTTACCCACGCGCCCATAGTTCTCTACACTGACCACCCAATTTCAAGTACACCTTCAGGAGGGCCCTAAATCCAGAGACCTACTATTCTACCTTTTTTGAAGAGTAAACTTCTAGACTAGCCAGAGTAAAGGAGAAAAAGTTGCCTAACTACATGGAGTAGGGAAGGACTTATTTTTCTTTTTTTCTCATTTAACTTCACATTTATTCTCATTATCTTGAGCTGGGAAAGGAAAAAGTCATTGAGTGTATAGAACTGAAGTATTTTGTCATCTTTCAGATAGAACTGGGATCCAGTTTCTAATGTCCTTTTAAGTTCAGGATTTGAATCAGAGTCATAGGAGGTTGATTGTAGCTGGAGGCTGGGGGGATGTAAAAAAAAAAAAGCAGGGGACAGGAATGTACTTGACCTTGGAGGACTCCTGGTCCAGTGCTCCCATCCGGGTACCTGAGGATCCTCCATGTAGACCATATATGGGGGGTGGGCGGAGAGGGCACAGCAGCTCCCCAAAGGGAGTATGCTTGGCACAGACCTGGGACTGGTATTCAGGAGGTGAGAGGCTGGTCACATGTACACAGGGAGGACCCGAGGAGATACTGTCCAACCATCTGTATCCCAGGATCCTGCGAAGGGACCTCTTCATCAAGACAGGACTGGCTGGGGCTTGCTCCTTGACCTCATGGATACTGGAGCGTAAATCCTGTAAACTTACGAGCTTCTGGAGACACTGTTGCCACTCTTCTTTATGCCCCTGGGCTTGAGACCCTGAGAGATTGCTTTTGGTCACACCTGAGTCTTCCTCAGACCACTTTACTTTCTGGGAATTCCCATTTTTCTAGGAAACTTCAATTTAACAATCACTCTAAGGTTTAATTAACTGGTCTGCTGGCTTTTCTGATCCCTGGGTTTACTTTTCCTCCTTTACTTCTTGTGGGGTTGCCAGTGATTTCAGCCTAAAGTGTCACTTTCTCTGTTTTTATTCCTGAGTTTTCTCTGTAGCCACAGAGTTCTAATCCAGGGTCAGCAAAGAAAGAGCTGGTGTCAGGGGTCTTTTGAGCATGAGCCACTGCCTGTACTGCTTTCTTGGCCCTTGCAGTAAACCTTTCGCTGCTCCAAACCCTGAGTTTTCAGTTTGTTTGACCTCACACAGTGAGGCCAAACATGAACCTCCAGGTTCATGCACACAAACCTGGGTTTGGCCACATTGGCACTTATTCTGAGCTCCTGGAATTCTGCAGAGCCTGGAGGTGACTGAGGGTAGAAATGTGCTTGCTTCTCTCTGCTCTGGCACTTTCTAACTGTTTTTCAACAGACTTTCAACCAGTGTTCATGTTTTAATCTCACATCCCCGCAAGAATACGGCCCTACCAATTTCTTAGTCTTTTGATTGCTCTGCAA
Source organism: Cervus canadensis (assembly GCF_019320065.1). Taxonomy (NCBI): domain Eukaryota; kingdom Metazoa; phylum Chordata; class Mammalia; order Artiodactyla; family Cervidae; genus Cervus; species Cervus canadensis. The sequence continues at coordinate 56,333,194 of NC_057392.1, read as the reverse complement.
TATAAATGAAGTTGCTTATCAACTTCAGAGTGGGGAACCACTCTGAATTTAGGACTAAGCTTTCTCCCATCTGCTAATTTGCTCATGATTTTCCCATTTGTTTTCCAATTTAAGTTTAGTGGGCTGTTGTCTCTTTTCCCATTTTCTTGAGTGTTTAAGTCTTTTCAACAAGATCTTTACCATTATTTTAATAAGCTTTCAAGAGATGGCAGAGGTTAACTATCAGCATTCTAACTTTAACCAAAAATCAAGACTTAAATAATATAGGGACAAAGGTCCCCATTTGAAGGAGGAGGGTGGGGTGGAGGAAATGTGGGGCCAACTGATACCCTTAGGAGTCTAACAATCTACCTAGATCCACAAACTATTTAGCAGTTGCCTGAACTGAAACCTCAGTTCCCACTAGTTAGCCTAAGGGATCGCCCAGGGGGACTTATCACTATTCCCTCAAGGAATGCATTCAAATGCAAGCATTTTGAAGTAAATTAGTTAATCTCTATAATCTCTGTACCTTTCAATTCCTCCACATTTTTTTTTGCCTGTAGGAATCAGGGTCAAAGAAGGAAGGCAACTCAAATTGGTGACTGCAGCCATGAAATTAAAAGATGCTTTCTCCTTGGAAGAAAAGTTATGACCAACCGAGATAGCATATTAAAAAGAGGAGATATTACTTTACCGACAAAAGTCTGTTTAGTCAAAGCTATGTTTTTTCCAGTACTCATGTATGGATGTGAGAGTTGGACCATAAAGAAAGCTGAGCATTGAAGAATTGATGTTTTTTAACTGTGGTGTTGGAGAAGACTCTTGAGAGTTCCTTGACTGCAAGGAGATCAAACCAGTCAATCCTGAAGGAAATCAGTCCTGAATATTCATTGGAAAGAGTCGGACAGGACTGAGCGACTGAACTGAACTGATTCATTAAAAGGACTGATGCTGAAGCTCTAATATTTTGGCCACCTGATGTGAAGAACTTATTCATTGGAAAAGACCTTGATTTAGGAAAGATTGAAGGCAGGAGGAGAAGGGGATGACAGAGGATAAGATGATTGGTTGGCATTACCAACTCAATGAACACGAGTTTGAGCAAGATCCAGGAGATGGTGAAGGACAGAAGCCTGGTGTGCTGCAGTCCATGGGGCTGCAAAGAGTTGGACATGACTGAGCAACTGAAGGACAGCAAGGAAAATGTAGTAATTACTCCTCAATCTCTACTTTGTTGAGAGTCTATCCCTCAGTGATTCCTACTGTCTACAAGTATCCCTCTATCTTATCAAATACCTTTGGGCAGATTAATCTAAACTTATATAAGAACGCACTCCCTGACTACTTTTTAACTTCAGCATCTCCTTTTTTAGTTCATTTGATAGATTTTCCTTTCAGTGAGTCTAACAGGTTGAACAGCTAATCCTGAATCAGAGCAAGAAAAACAGGAAGCATTCCACCGAAGGCCCCAGAGTTTCTGCTTTTCCCCTTCTTGGGCCGGACAGGAAGTTAAGTCCAAGCAGTTTTTTGTTGTTGTTTTTAATTTCTTTATTTTGGGCTGCGCTGGATCTTCGTTGCTGTGCGAGGGCTTTTCTCTCGTGGCGAATGGGGTTTACTCGCTAGCCATGGTGCACTGGCTTCTCATTGCCGTGGCAATTGTAGTGGAGCGCGGGCTCTAGGCAAGCAGGCTTCAGTAGTTGGGGCCCATGGGCTTAGTTGCTCCACAGCCTGTGGGATATTCCCAGACCAGGGATTAACTCATGTTCCTTGCATTTGTAGGTGGATTATTAACCACTGGACCACCAGGGAAGTCCCTAGAGCAGTTGTGAGGTGTATTTAGAGTTAAATCTATTAGAACCATTTTTTCCCCCCAAACTTGTACAGTGAACAGAAAGACAGCTAAACACAGGGTCTGGGTTTTTTCAACAACTGAACTGAAGAGACATCAGGTTATAGAGAAAGATAGGTCATATTAAATGAAGGCTATTAAAGTTCAACGACAATTTAAGTGAACAAATTCTATTTTCTATTGCAAACATATTCTGTAGATTAAAGAAACACTGCAAAGTGTTCACTTTGCAAAAGAAGGGTGTTTAAACGTGAATGATCAGCTCAGGAAAAACAAGTAGCAGTGGACATATCAGGACAATTTTGGGTATTTCTTATTGAATGTAACAAGAGACAGAGCCTTATAAATTACAATTAAGTAAGGCTTTTCCTCTGATGCTCTGGTCTGCTTATTCATGATATCACCAGATTGTACACACTTCTAGTTCTTGCCTTCTTAATGAAGAGGATGATGGTCAGCCTAATACTCTGAAAATTTCAAGTATTTAACATAATAGGTTTATTTACTGCACCCCCTCTTCCAAAGCTTATTCAATGACACTACAGCCTATATAATTTCTTTTCTTTGGATCAACTGTAAGTATAAAAATTTACTTTTCCAAAGGATTTTGAAGGAAAAGAAAAACAGAAGCTTCTAGCAAGCAAAGGCGGAGAAAGCAATGGCACCCCACTCCAGTACTCTTGCCTGCAGAATCCCACGGATGGTGGAGCCTGGTAGGCTGCTGTCTTTGGGGTCACACAGAGTTGGACACAACTAAAGTGACTTAGCAGCAGTAGTAGCAGCAGCAAGCAAAGGGCACAATGCCTTGACCACCTTCTCTTTTCAGACTCAAAGGCCTTCCCAAACAGTTAGTGTAACTAGGTCAGGGAACACCAGCTAGTTATGCATCACCTCAGCCTCTCTATGGGAGTCAGGAAGATGGGAGAGTGGTCCCCCCACTTTTTAAGTCTTATTAATATAATTTTAAAAAGCTTTCATCAGAAACAACTGATGATTAATATTTATCTGGCTAGTCACCGATTTTAGCTGGCCTTTCACTCAGAATTCAAAACTGGAAACCAAGATCTAATTTCCCTCTGCCATGGTCTGGCTAATGACTATAGATTTCATAGGTCTACAATCCATCTGAAACAGTGTATCCCAAACAGAAAAGTTCAGATGAACTATATTGATTCACAGTATTTATTTTTATATTTTAGGTAATTATTTTATTTAATATTCATTCATTTGGCCACATCAGGTCTTAGCTGCAGCATGTGGGATCTAGTTCCCTGACCAGGGATTGAACCTGGGGACCCCCTGCATTGGGAGTACAAAGTCTTAACCACTGGATCACCAGGCAAGTCCCCACAGGTAATTATTTTAATCAGTATTAGAAAATACAACAAATTAAACCTGTGATTTAACTCAAGAAAAGTAAATGTAAATTGACTTATAAAAAAATTAGGTAAATAATTCAGATGGTACTCAAGTATGGTAAAAATCATGAAGCCTGAACAGTTGAAGAATGGCTGGATTTATTCCAAGGAAATGAAGTCTTTAAACTGCCACTTCACTTCTATGTCTACTGCACCCCAGCTCCAGATGCACAGATCGGACCTAAGGAGCACCAGTATCCAGCCCGTGCTCTAGGCCCACTCTTAAATGTGGGCAAATTCACCATACAAAATTCACAAACAGCATCGGCAGAAGTAACAGCGCCAAAGCCGTGGTGATATTGGATGGAGCAGTGAACAGGAGGAAACCGCTGAGCTTTGATCTTTAATGTAGTAGGGTTAGGAGAAATTTTATTTTTAAAATGTCCTTTATTGTTTTAAAATTATTGTTGGTGCAACAAAAAAGTAAGATAAAAAATTGCAAGTAGAACTCAGTGTGTTTTACAGTCCAGATAGTTTAAAACAGCTTATTAAAAGCACTCTTATGTAATGACTTACCTGGTGGTCTGGTGGCTAAGACTCCATGCTTTCAATGCAGGGGGCCTGGGTTAGATCCCTGGTCAGGGAACTAGATCCCACAGGTGCAACTAAAGATCCTACGTATTGCAGCTTGCAGCAACTAAGACCTGGTGCAAAGAAATAAAAACAAATATTTTTTTTAAAAGCACCTTTATGTAAATCATCATCATTTTAGTAAATAAAGGCAGGCCTACAAATCCAGAGGACAGAAATGGTCATATAAGCTAAAGGGGACAGACATCAGGATGTATCCTTTTTGAATATGAATAGCAGGAGTAGTTTTAATCTTTAAAAGAAATTTTAAAGAGTAATTTAAACAGCATATCAACATTACAAATCACTACAGGAAATCGATAATATTCCTTGATCTTTGTAATTCTACTATTTATTCTTATTCACTCATTCATTCAAAAATACTTAAGTGCTTACTATATGTGTAAGAAATTACCGCCAGCAGCGAAAAACAAACAAACACTTTGTGTCATTGGTCATTGGTTTGTTTAACCTAAGAATAAAAGAAGCAAAAAAAAAAAAATCATTTTGCCACTTTTGGACTAAAATGCACAACTTCTTAGAAACTTTTCAACTTTATTCTAATAATGTCTTTACTGTCTCCTCTTGGTTCTTTATACACTATTCAAAAAAGCTGATTGGTCATTGTGGCAGGCAGAATAATGTTTCCCAAATATGTCTACATCCTAATCCCCCAAACCTGTGACTATGTTATCCTGCATAGCAAAAGGGACTGTTCAGGTGTGATTAAGTTAAAGGTCCCAGGTGGAGGGATTATTCTGGATTATCCAGGTGGACCCACTGGAACCACAAGTCCTTATATGAGGAAAGGAAGAAGGTCAGAGTTAGAGCAGATGTGACAATAATGGAAGCAAAGGGATGTGGCCAGGAGCCAAGGAATATGGGCAGCCTCTAGAAGGTGGGAAAGGAAAAAACAGATTTTTCCCTAAGACCTCCAGAAGGACCAGAGACAGCTCTGCTGACAATTTGATTTTAAGACTGCCAGGGAATTCTCACTGAGTTTATTTTTGAAGAGTCACCATAAGCAACAATGTACAAGGGTTTCAGTTTCTCCCAACCCTTGCCAGCACTTATTATTTTCTGTGCTGTTGCTGGTTTTCTAAATCATGGCTATTCTAATGGCTGTGAAGTGCCATCTCCTTGTGCTTTTGATTGCATTTCTCTAGTGACCAGCGATAATGAGCATTTTTTTCACATGGTTATTAGATCTTATTTAAATCTTTTGTTTTAGCTGGCTTTCTCTGACACTCTCTGGCACTACCTCTCTATTGCCAGGAGATGAAAGTCCGGTTCCCTACTAGCCTCAGGGGACAGCTGAGGGAGGTGCCCCTTGTTACTCCTGGGCGGGGCTGGGAATTCCAGCTCCCAGGTGCTCTCCACCAGCACAGTGACAAGTGACCTTGTTGCCACTGTGAGATGGCGAGCATGCTGATATTCTGAATTGCCACCACCTCAGTAAGGAGGAAACAGTGCCTTGGTTACTGCCTGCTGGGTATGGAAGTGCAGGCTTCCCTGAGGTCTCTGTGACACCACAGTAGTGGTGGTGGGAATACCAAGGTGCCCCATGATTCTTGTGGGGGTGGAATCATAGGCTTCCCCCTTGGCCTTTGCTGGTGTGGTTGTGAGTAGGACCACAGTTTAGTTTCTTCTTTGGTGTTTGGCTGGAATAGATTATTGTCTGAAGCTTTTCCGTCTCCCCAGAATGCCCCTTTTCTTCAGCTTCTGGATAGAAGGAGCAGACTTTTGCTGGACCTTGTTTTTGATCTGTTGCCTGTTAGCTTTTCTGGGTTGCTGACTTCTTCATTTCCAACTGGGGATACATGACACAAGAGGAAAACCCAGGGAACTTACCACCAAGTCCATCTCCAAGTTCCTAGTTTCTCTACCTCTCAGTGTTCTTGGGTTTGCTGTATATGTAACATGCAGGGGTTTGACTTGTATTAAGTGTAAGAAATAAGGAAAGCGTGTCTATTCTCTCTTCCCAGAAGAGACTAACTAATGTACATGGCATATAACTTATTAACCAATCTTATTTTGGCAGGCATTTAAGTTGTCTCAAAATAATGAGGAAAGGAATGTGCACTGAGGGGAGTGGGGGTGGGGAAGGAGATGACAGGTGGGCAAGAGGGACAGAGTTTTGGGTTCTTGTGCTATTACATGCCCAGTCTAAAACTCTTAACTGGAATTGTTGGGTCAAAGGACGTGTGCAATCTAATTCTTCATACTGCTAAAATAGCCTCAAAAATATTACACTAAACTCCCAACAACATAAGAGTATGTTTTCTCACCAAGTATTACAAAGTTTTGTAATCTTTAATCAACTGACTGAAAATTGTTCTCAAGTTGTTTGTATGTGCTCTTTCACTTTCTCAATTGGATCCAAAGCAAGAATTGTGCCCCCCTTTAATTTTCTTGGTGTCTGCAAGGACCCAGCACTATGTCATATACCATACTAGTTGTTTATTTGTTGTTAATGCTTTCAGCCGGGAGAAATATCAATAACCTCAGATATGCAGATGACACCACCCTTATGGCAGAAAGTGAAGAAGAAGTAAAGAGCCTCTTGATGAAAGTGAAAGAGGAGAGTGAAAAACTTGGTTTAAACTTAACATTCAGAAAACTAAGATCAGGGCATCCAGCCCCATCACTTCGTGGCAAATAGACTGGAAACAATGGAAACAGTGACAGACTTTATTTTCTTGGATTCCAAAATCAAGATGGTTATGGCAGCCATGAAATCAAAAGATGCTTGCTCCTTGGAAGAAAAGCTATGACCAACCTAGACAGCTTATGAAAGAGCAGAGACATTACTTTGCCAACAAAGGTCTGTCAAGTCAAAGCTATGGTTTTTCCAGTAGTCATATATGAATATGAGAGTTGGACCATAAAGAAAGCTGAGTGTCAAAGAATTGATGCTTTTGAAATGTGGTGTTGGAGAAGACTCTTGAGAGTCCCTTGGACTGCAAGGAGATTCAACCAGTCCATCCTAAAGGAGATCAGTCCTGAATATTCACTGGAAGGACTGATGCTGAAGCTGAAACTCCAATACTTTGGCCACCTGATGCGAAGAACTGACTCATTTGAAAAGACCCTGATGCTGGGAAAGATTGAAGGCAGGAAGAGAAGGGGGTGACAGAAGATGAGATGGTTGGAAGGCATCACTGACTCGATGGACATGGGTTTGAGTAAACTCCGGGAGTTGGTGATGGACAGGGAAGCCTGGCATGCTACAGACTATGGGGTCGCAGAGTCGGACACGACTGAGTGACTGAACTGAACTGAATTGAATGCTTTTAGCAGTTTAAATAAAGGATTTGAGCTGATAATACAGAACTCTGACCAAGTTTTATTTCTTCAAATAAAACATAAATTTTCAAGTTTTTTTTTTTTTTTTTTCCAAAGGCATCATCATTTATTCCATTCTTAGACACTGCCATGGTCTCTCACACCTTATAAAAGGTATGGTCCTAGACCAGAGACTTCAGTATCACTGCAAAGAATATATATATATATATACACATATATATACATATTTCTTTTAAAATAATGTTTTTAAAAGCAGGTTCCTGTCAAAGTGCTGTCTGTCATTGTTTAGTTGCTAAGTCGTGTCTGACTCTTGCAACGCCATGGACTGAGCCTGCCCGGCTCCTTTGTCCATGGGGTTTTTCCCGGGAAAGAATACTGGAGTAGGCTGCCATTTCCTCCCCCTCAGGGATCAAAACCACATCTCCTGCTTGGCAGGCAGATTCTTTACCACTGAGTCGCCTGGGAAACTGTTTTGTTTTTAGACTAACTTGAATCAAAATCGCACAGGGGTAATGGCTGATTCTAACACCTCCTAACCTGAAGGATTGGGGAAGATGCTTTGCCACCTACATGTAATATTCTTGCCAAAAATATTGAAGACAAATCTTTAATAAGGAAATGATCACAGAAATTAAAAGTGAGGGACATTCTAAAACTAAGAAACAAAACAAACTGGTCTGGAATCTTCAAAAATGTCAGTGTTATGACAGACATGAAAAACAGCCAAACCAGATTTATGAGGTCATAAGACACACAAGCACACACTACACACACACACAATGTATACACATGTATATGTAATAGAATTTCTGATGAGAAAATCCTAGATATTTGTTTTTAAGGTCACAAAGTAAATTACTGGGACATTTGAGAAATGTTGAATATAGATAGTTTTATAGTTATTATCACATCAACAGTAAATTTGGGAGTATAATGATACTTTTGTGCTTTTATGAAAAGAGTATCATTGTTTTTAGGATGCAGTGCTGAAGCATTAGGACTGAACAGTCTATGTCTGTGACTTTCAGAAGTTAAGAAAACGTCATGGATAAATATGAGAGAAAACAGATGTAGTGAACTGTTAACTGGTGTGACAAACATTTGGCATTTGTTGCATTCTCTTGTAACTTTTCTTTAGGTTTAGAATTTTCCAAAATAAAAAGCTGGCCCCACCTCAGATCAGATCTACTGGATCTGGGTTGGGAGGGTGGAGTCCATGTAATCTGCATTTCAGATAGCTCTTCCTATTGATTTTTACCCATACCATGGTTTAAGATGTATTGATTTGAAGTACAATAAATGTATCTTTATTTCAGTTTTTATAAGGGTAGAGCTAGAAAAACCTCCATATCTTGATTACACAATAGAATTTAATAACCTGGATTAGTGAGTATAAACTTGTCCTTGTTCAACACCCCATTCCATGGTCCTCCTCAATTTTTTCCATTTTTCAACTCTATTAATATCTTTACCTATCTTCACATAGATGGTTTTAAAAGTCATTGTGGAGGGTAATTCCCTGGTGGTCCTGTGGTTCAGTTCAGTTCAGTCACTCAATCGTGTCCGACTCTTTGCCACTCCATGAATCGCAGCACACCAGGCCTCCCTGTCCTTCATCAACTCCCGGTCCTGTGGTTAGGACTTAGTAATTTCAGTGCCAAAGGCCCAGGTTCAATCTATGATCAGGGAATTAAGATCCCACAAGCCGAGCAGCAAAGGAAAAAAAAGTTATTGTGAAGAATGCGGCAGTGAGTGCCACTGTCCAAACTGCTTCAGTGGACACTGTCGCCATTCAAGCAGAATCTAGCCTCTTAATTTCCTCCAGTAACCAAATAATAAAGACGCACTGTTCCTGTCCAGCTCAAGGCAATTCTTTCTAAACACTTAAATTATAGATAGATGTATTATCTTGTGTGTTTACTAAATAATACACAACATTAATAAGTAATAAATGAATTAAAGATCCAAAGTGAAAGTTATCCTGTTATGCCTGATTCTTTGTGACCCCTTGGATAGCCTGCCAGGCTCCTCTGTCCATGGACTTCTCCAGGCAAGAATAACGGAGTGGGTAGCCATTCCCTTCTCCAAGGGATCCTACTGACCCAGGGATCAAACCCGACTCCCCTGAGTTGTAGGCAGATGCTTTACCACTTGAGCCAGACAAGCCCAAAAGATCCAAACACACCTTAACAAACTTTTGTGTATCAATAGCTTACCAAGACATTCCTTTAAATGCATAGCTGTTACTTAAAAATCAACTGAGGCCTTTAATGTTAGATTGGCAAGAAGGCACACAATGTAGTTGTCGTTGAATCATGAGAATACTTGGTCCTTTCTACAGGGTGACATCACCCAACATAAAGCATACTCTTTAAATGTTTTGTTACTGTTTTTTCATGTCATACTGACACATCCATACTAATTCCATGATTCCTCTGCTGATCATTGACTTAAAATTGCTAGATGGATTTACAATTGTGGCTCACAAAGGGATAGAAGCCCAGTTTTAGTATATTTGCAGTATAAATAGCCTCCTACGTTCCAGCTTAGCAAAGAAGCAATTTGTAGTTAACTTAAAGACGGCCATCTAACTTTAGATCTCAGGTAAGTAAAAAAGTTTAACAGTATGCTCTGTGTTGATATGCAAAACTTTGTTCAAGTGTCTGTTTTGTTTGGGTCTTTATCTCATTTTTTACTTATTAATGTTATTGAGTAAGCACTTGAAAATGTAGTAAACACAGCATTTATTTGAAATACATTTTAGACTTGCAGGGTATGTGGGTCTGGATTTTTGCTGAATTTTAGATTAAGGAGCTTTCTTACCTTGAAACCCGTTGAGCAACTGTGACCTAAAACTAGAGTTTTAGTCCTTGATTATTTCCTGTTAAGATACTCTGGAAATCCTCCACAGCATGTAACAGTAGTGCTAAACCTAAGGAAATCACTCAACAATTCGGTGTTAATTGTTGATTGATTTCCCCCACGGTTGACTGATTCACCGTAAAGACTCAAGTGAGACTTAACTGTTGGCCATATTTCTAATTAAGTATTTTCTTCCGTTTCCTGGATCCCAGGAGACTTTTAGTAGGTTTTGGATGAGCCAACAAGGACCTCTGACCTCCATTCTCAGAAAATGCCTGGCATTATTTCAAATCTGGATTTGAACATTATAAAGGGATGGATTGGGAGCGAAATCCCTGGACGGAGGGCCAAGTACACTTTGTCATCTGGGTATAAGTTTTTGTCACAATTTCCAGCATGATAATTTTCTAAAACATAATTGTTTTAAGAAAAAAATGGCATTTAGAACCAACTAAGTTGAATATAATACACAAATATAGAAAGTTGAATCATTTTTTCTAGTTATCATACTTTAGGCTGTCCTTCTGAATTAATGAGAAAATATTTTCTTGCGTATTCCTGCTATCTTGCGGTATGAGTGGGACTGTATTTTAAAGTTAGATGACTTAATATACTATTCTCTTTGTTTTATTAACGAGTCTGGGTTAGGGCTACAGTTGGAAAACCTCTGGAGCTTTACGAATCATGGAGCTTATTTAAGCAGCAAGGATTATACTGCTCTCAGTTTCAATAAATCAACGTTCATTATATACAAGCAGTTACAATTCAAAAAACCTTTAGGGGGGAAAAAAAAGACCAGAACCAAAAGCTATGTAATTCCAAAGCCGCATGGAGCTGTACCTGCCACGGAAGTATCCATTTAAATTCTTGCGTTTCAAGGAATATTACCCCAATATTTGCAAAAGTTTACAATGATTTTATCTGCCATTTCTCACGCCTGTTAAAATATTATAAGCATTGTATTAAAGAGAGAATGAGAAAAGACCAGAGGCAACATGACAAGAATGGAGGTGGCTACCCCAGAGATATGTGCAGAGAACACTATTTCTTTTCGCCCTGCACGATACACGGTAAACGGGACCTTCCAGGACATGTTAGGTAGCCGACATTTTCCAAAGCAGGATTTCACATAGTCAAGGTCTGCAGGCTGTTAAAATGCTCCGGCGAAAGGCCAGGAGGCTCTTCATCTTCAAGTTAGGTAGCGGTGGGAACAGGCGGAACAACCCAAGTCCCCTCCAGTGCAGCGTATAGACTTGCCTGCCTCTCCGGCACGGAGCGCCGCTGGATTGGCGAGCTTGGCCCCACTAACCGGCGGGGAAGCCGGGGGAGCCCAGAGCCCCGGGCACCCCAGATTTCCGCCTCTCGGTCCTGTCCAGCGCCCCAGCTGCCTCTGCTTCGGGGATGCGGAAACCCCGTAGGAACAGGGCGGGCCGGGAGCGCGGTCGGCCTACCGCTTGCTGCAATATTCTTCCGCTGCAGAGCAAAGAGTTCCAACCTTCCCCAGGGTCCTGGGATTCTCAGCAGCCCTGTAATATCGGCAAATAACCTAATTTTGGCTTTAACACCGATTTGCTTAGGATATTTTCTGAGATAAGCACTTTAGGGTCACAATTTTCTGGCCAGCCGAAGCGCGAAGGAAAAATTCCTCCGCAGAAAACGGGTTCCGGCCGCGAGCCTATAAAAAACGGGTGGCGCGGCCGGGCTGCCTTTTCAGTCCGGCACTGAGTGGTTTTTCGGATCATGTCTGGTGGCTCCGCGGATTATAACAGGTATGGCGCTTCATCGGTGGTGTTCTGTGCTATAGGTCCTAAGACGCCGGTGGAGATTGTAATAGGTGGTGAGGAGGCAGGGAATCCTGGGTTTTAGGCATTGCCTTGGGGTACAGTACCCCACTGTCCTTCGAGAAGCTTCCATGGTGGGTAGGGCCTAGGTTGTGGGGGAAGAGTATGAAAACGGGGTGGTAAAAGAGTGTGTTTTCCCCAAATACGCCTTGAAATCGCGGCAGTTTCCCCTGTCTCTGCGGAGCCCGGCGTTTAGTGGAAGCCGTGGCGCAATCCGCAGTCGGTACAGTGTAATTGGGGCCCGAAGCTTTATTCGCGGACAACCGCGCGGTTTGGGGGCGCTAGACGATAGGTTCGGGTAAGGGCAGGACGGCGGCGGCTAGAGGCCGGGCCGGGCCGGCCACACGTTCCCGGCGAACCGTTGGCAAGGCCTTGCCGGGCCTTGGCCCGCGTCAATCACCCCGGCTTGCGCAGTGTTAGGGGCGGAGCTCGGCGCGTGGAGCTCTCGCGAGATGGTCCGTGGCCGAGAGGGGAGCGCTCGGGCCTGGGGGGAAGGGCCTGCGTCCGTAGGGTTTCCGGGCGTCCCTGGTTCCTAACCTTTGAGTGGCGCGCAGTATGTCGTGTGCTCTGCGGCACCATCCTCCTCTAATCGTTTAGAAAGTTTACACGTGCCTGGGAGGGTGACCGGGTGAGACCGGTTATGAAAGGGCTTTTATCCCCCTGAATGTGCAGTTTTGGGGTTGTGAGGAAGGGATGTTCTCTAACTACAGTATTTTTGTCAGCAGAGAACATGGCGGCCCAGAGGGAATGGACCCCGATGGTGTCATCGAGGTAAGAAATAGATGCGGAATTTGGAACGTTGGAAAGGTGGGTTGGTTCATCCCATTTATTCCTTTTTTTTTTTTTTCTTTAACTTTCAGAGCAACTGGAATGAGATTGTTGATAACTTTGATGATATGAACTTAAAGGAGTCTCTTCTTCGGGGCATCTATGCTTATGGTTTTGAGAAGCCATCAGCTATTCAGCAGAGAGCTATTATTCCATGTATTAAAGGTAAAAGAACTTGCTGACCCTTCTTAAAAATGAGTTAACTGTTAAACATAGATCTGGATCTTTTTCCCCTCTAATATGGGAAAATTACCTTTTGGGGAACTAGCGCTTATTTGTATTCCTTAAAGTGAAATGATGGCAATCATCTTTCGGGACTGACCTGAAATGAAGAGAATACTCATTGCTGATCACTTTTATTGTTTGGGCATAATTCATGTTCCAAATGGAATACATGGTGTGAACTAGAAGTAACGGTTTGATGTGGGATCGGTAAATATGTATCCTACTTTTTTTAGGGTATGATGTGATTGCTCAAGCTCAGTCAGGTACTGGCAAGACAGCCACATTTGCTATTTCCATCCTGCAACAGTTGGAGATTGAGTTCAAGGAGACCCAAGCACTAGTATTGGCCCCCACCAGAGAACTGGCTCAACAGGTATTGATAGTGTAGTTGAAAAAAACTGCTTGCGTGTTGCATAGGTTTCAGGTTTCACAACTGTGAAGAATTTAAAGCTTAGTATAAATTTGTCCTATAGAGCCCTCCTTTTAACTGTCCATGCATGCAGGGAGTTTTGTTGAAAGCTAGACAGGAACTGGGTGTGCAGGTATGGTTTGCAGGGTTGTGTAACAGACTGAGAAACTGGAGGTTTCTGTTCAGGGTGGACTAGACACGTTTTCATTTTTAAGTTTGAATGCAGTTGTGCAACATGAAAACTGCAGTGACGTTCTCCTTTGACAGTCTCAGTAGTTTGTGATAACATCTTTTGCATGCTGCAGTTTTCAAAGCTCACTGCTCTATTGGCTTTGAAGTAAAGCCTTGCTAACCTGTAGGCTTTATTAAGGCCAAGATTGTTAAGTCACAGTACCCTTCGGGGATAAATATTAACTTCCAGCTAAAACTGCTACTTTTTTTAATCACTACTTACACTTTCCTACACAGTGAGGGATAGTGGAGGAAGTATTTTTTGTTACTTACCTAGGTGGTACCTGGGGCATTAGGATTCAAAGTTTGATGAGGCACAAGATGTTTTCACAAAAGTTTATTTTGAGGTAGTTAGATTGGTCTGCATTTTAAGCTTGGAAGTAGTTAAGTGCTGTGCATGCATTAAAGCTATTTGCAGACCAGATACTTGGCATTACGCTTTCGAAGTTATAGTCACAAGCCTGTAATTCTGCAGGATAATAATTAAAGCTTTTGGCTTTCAGATCCAAAAGGTAATTCTGGCACTTGGAGATTATATGGGAGCAACTTGTCATGCCTGCATTGGTGGAACAAATGTTCGAAATGAAATGCAAAAACTGCAGGCTGAAGCACCACATATTGTTGTTGGGACACCAGGGAGAGTGTTTGATATGTTAAACAGAAGATATCTCTGTAAGTATTGCTGATGAGTAGTTTTTACTATAATAAATAAATAGTATGCCTGAGAATTTAGATATGATGGTATGACTTTTATTTTTTAACAGCTCCAAAATGGATCAAAATGTTCGTTTTGGATGAAGCAGATGAAATGCTGAGCCGAGGGTTTAAGGATCAAATCTATGAGATTTTCCAAAAATTAAATACTAGTATTCAGGTGAGCTTTATTTTAGTCCCCTAAAATTGCTGGACATCAGATTTAACACAGGCACTATTACAGTTGAAGTGTTTTGTGTCATTCCCCCTACTTAACAGCAACTGATGGATAACTATTTCTATCTGGTATAATTCCATGTTCAGAGGTGCTTGATTTCAAAATGTTTTCTCTTGAGTATTGTGAAAGTTGTGCTAACTACGTGTGACAACGTATCTTTTTAAGGTGGTGTTGCTTTCTGCCACAATGCCAACGGATGTGTTGGAAGTGACCAAAAAATTCATGAGAGATCCAATTCGAATTTTGGTGAAAAAGGAAGAATTGACCCTTGAAGGAATCAAACAGTTTTATATTAATGTTGAAAGAGAGGTAATTTTTCTAATTGTTAAAAAGTTAGGTTTTTACCTTCTTGTATAAGCACTGTGCTAAAATTACAGAAACCAAGATAACCTTGGTTTTTGTAATAATGCTAGCAGAGTATACACAAGAAGAAGAGAAACTGCACTAGATTGTAAAGACTGGGGTGGACCTCTTTCTTAATGTCCAGTGTCCTTTGTCTTAAGATTTGGTGCAATATGTCTTTAGACCAATCTAATAAATGAGTTTTTAAAGAATGGAAGTTTGAAACAGTTGTTTGTGACTGTTACTTTCTCTTTGAATTACTGTAGGAATGGAAGTTGGATACACTTTGTGACTTGTACGAGACACTGACAATTACACAGGCTGTTATTTTTCTCAATACAAGGCGCAAGGTGGACTGGCTCACAGAGAAAATGCATGCCAGGGACTTCACAGTTTCTGCCCTGGTAAGAGGTATTCTAACCTAGTAATGGTAATTGAAACCTCTGCTTTCACTCAAGCAGGATTTAGACTACAATATAGCTGCTAAGTGCTGTGTTGTCGTTCCCCCTGCTAAAAATAAAGTTGTTTCTTTACTATACCTGTCTGCTATGCTCCAGTAGCAGCCAGGAACGCTTGGTCTCATACATGCTGATAAAGTTAAGTTACTGATTTGATTGGTGATTCTTGAATTAATAGGTTTGTTACTTTGCAGCATGGTGACATGGACCAGAAAGAAAGAGATGTTATTATGAGGGAATTTCGATCAGGGTCAAGCCGTGTTTTGATCACTACTGACTTGTTGGTAAGTATTCTAATGCTCTTTTTAATCCACCAAAAGTTTGTTATTGGGGGAAGGTTTCTTAATGGCCTTTACCACCTTCGGGCTATTTGGGAGAACAAAGGAGGCCATGCTCCACAGTGAGCTATACCACTTAGTATAGTTCATTACTATTTTGTGGCCTACATCACACGGACTGTAGCCTACCAGGCTCCTCTGCCCAGGGATTTCCCCAACAAGAATATAGGAGTGGGTTGCCATTTTCTTCTCCAGGGGACCTCAGGAATTGAACCCATGTCTTTTTTTTTTTCCACTGGGGAAGCCCCTATATTACATAGAATTTGAACATCATTATCACTGTATTTCAGGCTCGTGGAATTGATGTGCAACAAGTGTCATTGGTTATAAACTATGATCTACCTACCAATCGTGAGAACTATATTCACAGGTGAGTAGATGGCATCTTGACTTAGTGATGTATTGGTGTAACTCATTGCTTTTCTACTGACTAAATTGTCTGAAAGGTAACTTCAAATCAGGGAATTAAGTATTAAGACATAGTAACTTGGTAGGATATAACTAAAACTGTACTTGGGAAGATTGTGCACAGTGGGAAAACAGTTGTGAATGTTGCCCAAATTGTGGACTCTACATAGAGATCAGGTTGTTTTAGATCTGTTGGTCTTAGCTTATTTTTGAGCTTTATTTTTAGTGATGCTCTTGTGTCCATGTGCTTTCTTGGTGATTCCTCTATAGTTGGGATTTTCTTGGTGTTGTCTGGTAGCAATTTGAGCAGTCCCTGGTTTAGTTATAGTGGCTTTATCCCTAAGTAAATTGAATTGTACTTTGTTATATGATGTAAAAAAAGACTTTTTAAAAAATACAGGAGTCGATAGCAGCAGTTGATGACGAGATGGCACTCAGAAACGGCGTTGACGTAATTTAGGACGTGGAATCATAAGCGAAACAGCACACTGTTTGAATAAAGAGCGAGTCGGTATTTATACTTGTTTTTTTTTTTTTGTCATGATTATTTGATATTTTAACATGCTCCAGCTAAGGCATTTTGTGTATTAGCCTATTAGGTGGTTTGTATTGTCTGGTTTCTATTAGGAAGGTTAGAGAGATGTTTTGGAGGTAAACACGTTTGAGTAATTTGAGTTACAACGTGTGAAACTGAGCAAAAAAGCAGTGATAAGTTTGGGTTACCATACCAAATACTTGTTTTCCCACTGGAAAAAGTTGTTAAGTTTTAGACAGTAGTTAACCTTGCAGCATTTGTATTTGCAGTTTACAGTTCCAGAAGTGCGTCGAAATGGATTACATAACTTCTTTGTTTTATCCCTGGTGTTTGACATCTGTCCCAGGCCGACATCTGCTCTTGGCTGGCCCACTTTGGTATGGGCTTTAAATTCACTACCCCAAACACAATACTGTCATCTGCTTTAAAAAAAAAAAAGTAATGCTCAAAACACCTGATAAAATCTCATTTTGCAGCCAGACAAGCCTTGAATCCTTTTGGCACTAACTGCAGAGGAAGATTTTTTTCTCTAGATATTGAGCAGCTAGTGCTCCAATTAGAAGCACGAACTATAACCTTGATAAGTAAACAGCAGCTGATGGTTAACAAGTGGATCATCATGTTCAGTAGTTCATGCAGCATGTGAGAAGTAATATATTCTAATGGCTGATTTCTTTTCCTCACACAGAATTGGCAGAGGGGGTCGATTTGGGAGGAAAGGTGTGGCTATAAACTTTGTTACTGAAGAAGACAAGAGGATTCTTCGTGACATTGAGACTTTCTACAATACTACAGTGGAGGAAATGCCAATGAATGTGGCCGACCTTATTTAATTCCTGGGATGAGATAGTTTTGAATGCAGTGCTCGCTGTTGCTGAATAGGCGATCACAACGTGCATTGTGCTTCTTTCTTTGGGAATATTTGAATCTTGTCTCAATGCTCATAACGGATCAGAAATACAGATTTTGATAGCAAAGCGACATTAGTCGTGAGCTCTTGTGAGGAAAGTCATTGGCTTTATCCTCTTTAGAGTTAGACTGTTGGGGTGGGTATAAAAGATGGGGTCTGTAAAATCTTTCTTTCTTAGAAATTTATTTCCTAGTTCTGTAGAAATGGTTGTATTAGATGTTCTCTATCATTTAATAATATACTTGTGGACTAAAAGATATAAGTGCTGTATAAAATCAGCCAATTATGTTAAACTAGCATATCTGCCTTTATTGTGTTTGTCATTAGCCTGAATAGAAAGGCCTTTAAAATTGATTTTTTTTTTAGCTTTTGAATGCATTTTGTTTGGTATTATATTTATTCAATAAAGTATTTAATTAGTGCTAAGTGTGAACTGGACCCTGTTGCTAAGCCCCAGCAAGCAATCATCCTAGGTAGGGTTAAACCCCCAGTAAAATTGCCATATTGCACATGTCTTAATGAAGTTTGAATGTTAAATAAATTGTATATTCACTTTAAAGGTGCTTTGGTTATTTTATTATAAATTGCTTATGAAATACATACTGAATATAGTTTTAGCAATTCTGAGTTAACTGCTGCATCACAGTAGCACAGAGGCTGATCAGTTGCAGATGTTCATCAGCGCCGTCTGCTAAGCATTTATCAACTTCCTACAAGAAAATGAAATATAGTAAGTAAAACTGCCCTTTTGTGGGTGTGGTGTGTATGTTGTGCTGAAATGTAGAATGCCTACTTACAGCAAGTTTTTCTGTAATAATAGACTTCTGTTTATCAGAAAGGTTATCATTTTCTACCACCACATCATGGAGTTGATTTACAAGTTGAGTTGCTGCATGACCCTCATCTATTAAGTCCTATAACCAAAATGTATATATTTTAGCATTATTATCCCTTCACCCTCCCCCAAGGCTAGTAGAGTCACTTTACCTTTACCACAGCTTCTAGTTTGTCGAAAGAGCCACTCTGACAGGCAGCAAATACTCCATCAATTGTCTTAGCTGGTACTACCTAAAAGAATTAGTTTCTGGGTGAAGACAGTCACTGGGTGACTTCTCTACCAGTCTCGTACCCACTCCCTGTTAAATGCTTTCAGGCAGCACATGTTTTGCAGTTACAGGAAGGCAAAAAACTTTTAGGCTCCAGATAGGTAGGTCCAGCCTTGATTTGCATGCCCATCTTTAAAAGATCAGGCACTGCCATGTAACCAAAAGAAGGCATTTACAAAATCCTTTCTCCTAGATGTCAATACAGAGGCCAGTTGGTCAGTTTCATTACAGTAAACAGCTAAGTTTGGAAAGGACCATCTGAAGACAAGGGTGTGGCACAAGAATTCCTTTAGTCACTTATCCCTTGGATAGGACCCACCCTTTGAAATTTAACAGCCACATCCCTGCCTGCATTCTGATATTTCCCAGCTACTATAAGCTACAGACAAAACATGATAGTATTTGGAGGTGACACCACTGGGAGGTGATTAGGTCATGAGTGTAGCCCTTGCAAATTGAATTTATGCCCTTAACCAAATACTCCCTTTTAGCACAGAAGGATGCAGGGAGGTATGAACCAGTCTGAATTAGGAAGTATGTCCTCTACATGACACTGGATCTGTGGGCACTTGATCTTTAAAATTGAGAATGCTGTTTATAAACCACTCAGTCTATGGCATTTGTTGAAGCAGCTTGAATAGACAGAACATAATCACTATCTGCTGAAGTAAATTTAAGTCACAAAAAAGTCAAAGAATTTTCGGATACCCAGTGCTCTTACCCCAGCAATATCTGTGATCACTTTTTCTGTGACTTCCTTTCCACCTGTTAGTCGAGTAGCACTTTGAAGAAATGTAATGGCTTTTCTTAAGTCTCCTTCTGACACTTTAACAAGATAAGCTATTCCCTAAAGAGAAAAAAGTTGTTCTTAACCTGTCACGGCCAATTAAGGATGAATTTAATAAAGAATGTCAATTCTATAGTGGCAGGATTCATGGAGACAGCTTTGATTACATAAATTATGGTTAAATTCTGTTGCAATGAATAGGGGTGTATATACTCTCATTACCAGAATTGCATCATACCTAATTAATTCTTGCACAGAAGTATTAGTAATGACTATGCAGAGATTTGCTGTTGAAGAATTTGTAGTCTATGTATGAAATTTGCCTCAGCTTTGAGTCTGAAATATTGACAGATAATAAATTTCTAATAGCAACAGAAAGGCTAAACCTATAATTCCTAGACATTCCAGTTGTTCATTTAACTTTGTCTGAGCAACTGGCATCAGAAATTGAAGCAATACAAAATTGACTCTCAGGGCTTCTTCATAGGCATTCATCAAAGGAATTACTAATTTACACTAGCTGTAACAGTAATAGTAATTACCTCTTTGCTAATTTTGACATGTTCTTTATCAGCAATGTCTAGTAACCGCTGCTGCTGAATTTTATCTGACAGAGGTTTGAAGCGGAATTTAGAACATCTAGAGGTCAGAGGTTCAATTATTCTGTAAAATATTGGAAAAAAACAAGTCATTGTCTACAAAAACTCCCCCAAAGAACTTTATTAAGAAAAATCAAGATTTGATGAAGGGGAAACTAAGGGTAACCTTGAAACATTTTTTTCCTCTGTTTGGGGCTATCAAAGTAAGGTTCCCTGGTATCTATCTTTAGGGCGATAACACTTACCGGCTGACATAGTTACAGATGAGACAGAATCGGGTGGTTTTAGACTCTTTCTCCATGGTACGTCTTAAAGCTGCCTGGGCAGCTGAGGTCATAGAATCTGCTTCATCCAGAATCACAATTTTAAAAGGAGGACATGGCTTTCCACTGATTCAGAGAAATACACAGGAGTTAATTCATACATCATTATCACAATCTACTTTAGAACATTCTAGTCACTCCAAAAGGAAACCCTGTGCCCATTAGGAGTCATTTCGCTTCTCTCCCAACTTTCCCAGCCATAGGCAATCAGGAATCTCTACCTTCTGTTTCCACAGGTTTGCCTATTCTGGACACAACATAAATGGAATCATATATTGTCAACATAATATGCTGTCTTTTGTGACTGGTTTCTTTTGCTTAATGTAATGTTTTTAAGGTTCAACCATGTTGTATCTCATTATTTCAATTCCTTTTATTGCCAAATACTACGGCAAATGGATGAACATACTATCTTTTCATTTGTCCATTCTTTAGTTGATGGATATTGGGTTTTTTCCATGTTCTGACTATTATGAATGCTGCAGCTATAAACATTTGTGTACATGTGTATATATTTTCATATCCTGTCAGTATATATTGTAGGGCTGGAATTGCTGGGTCATATTTAACTTTTAGAGGAACTGCCAACTGTTTTCAAAGTGGCTGTGCCATTTTACATTACAACCAGCAATGTATAAGAGTTCTGATTTCTCCACATCCTTGGTAATACCAGTTGTTTTCTGTCTTTTTGATTACAGCCATTCTGCTGCTGCTGCTGTTAAGTCGCTTCAGTCATGCCCAACTCTGTGCGACCCCATAGACGGCAGCCCACCAGGCTCCCCCATCCCTGGGATTCTCCAGGCAAGAACACTGGAGTGGGTTGCCATTTCCTTCTCCAGTGCGTGAAAGTGAAAAGTGAAAGTGAAGTCGCTCAGTCGTGTCCGACTCTTAGCGACCGCATGGACTGCAGCCTACCAGGCTCCTCCGTCCATGGGATTTTCCCAGCAAGAGTACTGGAGTGGGTTGCCATTGCCTTCTCCATATAGCCATTCTAAATGGGTGTAAATGGTATTTCAACATGGTTTTTATTTGCATTTCTCTGGCTCATGATGTTGATGAGCATGTTTTGATATGCTTATTGACCACTTGTTTATCATCCTTGGGCTTCCTTGGTGGCTCAGTGGTAAAGAACCCGTTGGCTAATGCAGAAGACTCGGGTTCAATCCCTGGGTTGGGAAGATCCCCTGGAGGAGGAAATGGCAATCCACTCCAATATTCTTACCTGGGAAACCTCACAGATAGAGGAGTCTGGTGGGCTACAGTCCATGGGGTTTCAAAAGAGTTGGACATGACTTAGCAACTCAACAACAACAACATATTCCTTGGAGTAAGTAATGTCTATTCACATCCTTTGCCCATTTTTAAATTGGGTTGTCTTTTTATTACTGAGTTGTAAGAATTCTTTATTCTTGATCTAAGTCCCTTATCAAGTATATGATATATATATATATATTGTCAATCCAAGGCAGATATCAAAAACTGTCATTCACTTTCTACAAATTCCTAAGTGTGCTCTCATATAAAATTAAATATATGCCAGGTACCAAAAATTTAACCTTGGAACTTTGCCACCTAAGGAGTATACGCAGTTGACTAAACATCCCTATTGAATTATTATTTTTTAATTTTTTAATTTTTTTGAATTATTATTAAAAATCAGGATTTTTATTTTGAGTGTACCACCAAACCATATTTGACTAATGAATACTCCTTAGACAAAATATCAACTAAAAACCCCTGATAGCTAAATAACTTAAAATTAGTTACTAATGGAAAGGTCATTTCTAATTTTAAATAATTTAGATAAAAATATGATGTAATATGAAAAAAGTTGAAATTCTGGCAGAAATGTATTTTAAACAAATACAAAGACATGGTATAGAAAAGGGAAGGCGAGCTTACTTACTCTGAACGGCTTCCTGACACAGTTAATTGGGCAAAATTCTTAACTTTCTCTCTAACTACTTGTATTCCACGTTCATCAGATGCATTTAACTCAAGAACTCTTAATCGAAAAAGTTCAGGCCTATGTCAAAAAAAAAAAATGAGAAACATCATAGAGCACATAAGTAAACCAGGTTTAAACCATATTTTAACATCTGCACATTTTTCAATAGTTTAAAATACACGTAGTTAACAATATGGATATAAGGCACACAGTCCTGTATTTTCTTTTGCAAGGTCATATAGTTAACATTCTGGCTTTTATCTGATACATCAAAAAAAAAAAAAAAAAAAAATAGGTGATGATACCACATAATGTGCTAAATTTTAAATCAATTTTCCACTTTGTACTGTTCATAAACATCTTGCCATGTCTTGATAAACACTGTAAAAACCATTTTAATAGCTATGAGTTTCTAACCTAAGACTGGTAACATCCTTCTATTGTTAAACATTTAGTTTTAAATATGTTACAATTTAAAATGATGGTGCAATGTAGCATATTTTGAATTCTTTCCAAAAAGTATCATGCTATAAGGAAAACTACTGGATCAAAATATGAAGTTTATTTATTTTTTAGTTCTTTTAAAAAAATTATTAAAAGTAGCTCTTCGTAGGAAAATCTGAGAATTTAAAAGAAAATAAAAACACCTGGCATACCCTGCTAAACCACTGTTTTGAATACTTCATTTTTCTATGTGTATGTGTATGTATGTGTATATACACACACACACATATATAGAACAGGAGTAGGGATTTAGTCTTTATTTTTCCTAAACAGCATGATATCCTCTGCATTTTTCTATGGGCATCAACATCTAGAAAGCTGTGAACATGTATTTTCTATTTTAAAACCACATATTCCATTATATGTGGGATTTACAATTAAGTCCTTTCTACAAGTTATATAATTTGGACTAACTTACTCTAGAACAACTAATAGTAAACTACACTTAACAGCTTCTTTATGACTGCATTGC
Source organism: Cervus canadensis (assembly GCF_019320065.1). Classification (NCBI taxonomy): domain Eukaryota; kingdom Metazoa; phylum Chordata; class Mammalia; order Artiodactyla; family Cervidae; genus Cervus; species Cervus canadensis. The sequence continues at coordinate 56,310,012 of NC_057392.1, read as the reverse complement.
TAAGGACTGTTCAGACTGGATCTGAGTTGTCGAATTAATCGAAAAAGCTCCTTTAAAATTTTCTTAAGAAAACAAATGTTGCTGTCAAAATACTAGGTTCAGAGCAGCTTCCCCTTTTGTCTTCCTTGACACCTCAACAGAACTAATTATCCTTCCGTATTTGGTGGTTTCAGAGGCATCTAATTATTTTCATGTGTAGGATTTCAAATGTACCCTTAGGCCATATGCCTGATAGTAAAATCCTGGATAAATTAAAAACAGCTGATGTTATGTTGGTGCATGTTGCATGGATACCAGACAGAGGGTGAAATATATCTTTTAACTTTAGATAAAGGGCTCCAGGCCCCCCTACTACAAGAATTGGCTAAGCCAAACACTGTCAATCTAGGAAGAGGACTCTAAGAAGGTGGCTCATAGAGATTTTCTGCTGTACCTGGAATCATACTGCATCAACTATGATACTCTGCTTACACTCAGGATACTTGAGGGCATGGAGCTGGCCCAGCCACTCTGGAGGCAGGCCCTGGGAAGTCCAGAGCAAGAAAGAACTCAAGAAGGGGTGGTCAACATCAGTAGCATCAAAACAGCAAATTCTATGACACAGACGTGAACATGACCATTAAGAGTGATGAAACTATCAGCATGACTGCAGATAGGGTCCTCTAGTCTCCAAAATGACAATGAGTTTTAAAGTGATGAAAAAAATCACAAGACTCCTTGTAGTACATTCAAACGCTTGAACAAGTTTCAGAATAAAGGTTACAAAAGGTACAGGCAAACTAATTTATTGGAGGGGAAGAACTGAAAACAGTCCACTGGTTTATTAAGAAAAAAAATCAGAACAAAAATCAACCCAACAACAAACTCACAGAAAAACCAAATGCAAAGTTTTAGAGAAAGAAAAGCAGTACCAGAGATACTTAGTGTCAAGTCTTAAAAAAGAGAGAGATTTCAACTTACCCAAAGAGTTCCCTAGCTGCTGCCAAAATAGTTGATGTTTTTCCAGTTCCAGGTGGCCCGTAAAACAAGAGATTAGGGAGCTGCAGAAGTTAAATTTTATTTTTTTAAAAATTATATTCTGATACAGGTTAAAAATGACTGAAAATGTCTACAGAAGAATGCAATGACTTCCTTCATAGGGCATATATGTCTGAATACAAAGATTTCTTAATATAACTGGTATTACAGTAATAATAGTACTAAATCCTGCTTTTTCACAAACACTATTCATTTTTCCCCAAGATGTCTTTCTAGTATCTTAAACTGAATCAATACTTACGATTGTTCTATATCTAATCTAATACATAGGTGGGATTTTCAAAGCAGGAATTAAAAACCTCTTATTTCTGAATGGAATCCTGGGCTTCTGTCAGTTTTTTATCTCACATCTGAACTCATGACTGGGCAAGATTTTATATTTTATAAAGATGTCAGTTGCTTCAAAAGGGACACTGACCAAATTGGATTTGGCCAATATCAAGGAAAAAGGAATGAAAATGGCATACTGGGGCTTTTCATGAGCTAAAGTTCCAAGAATAGAAACATTAAAAAAAAAAGCATCTACTGTCACAGGATAGTCCACATCATGATTATGCACCCTGCCTGTAGGGATGCCTGCGTATATTTCATCAGTAGAAGATAGGATAAGATTAAATAACTAGCTCTTTTAAACCTTAAATCTAGCTGGCTTGGCTCCTATCAAACAGGCAACTCATCTGTGGTACAGATTAACAAATGTACTAAATTCTAATGAGCACTGTTATGAAACTGTATACTTTAAAAAATTTTTTGATTTTATATTGGAATATAACTGGTAGTTTCAGGTGTGTAGCAGAGTGATTCAGTTATATATAGGCATGTATCTTTTTTTCCAAACTCTTGCCCCATTTAGGTTATTACAGAGTAGTAAGCAGAGTGCCCTGTGCTATACAGTAGGCCCTTGTTGGCTCTCTATTTTAGAGATAGCAGTGTGTACATGTCAACCTCAAACTCCCAATCTACCCACTAACCCTTCCCCTCTCTAGTAAGGATATATTTGTTTACTCAGTCTGTGACTTTGTTTCTGTTTTGTAAATAAGTTCATTTGTATCTTTTTTTAAAAAATTTCTGTACATAAGCTGTATCATATGATATCTGTCTTTGTGAAACTACATTCTTCAGTATGTCCTTTCATGTATGGAAATCACCGCACATAGGAAACTAAGCAGTAAGCTTTATTTGCTTCCACTCTTGCCCCGTCCTCCCTCCTCCCATCCATTCATTCGTCACTCGAATCAGATGCCACTCTACTTGCTACTTAAAGCTATTCACCACATTCATACTCTACTGAGAAAAACAGAACACATCCCCAAATCAACTTGCTTACTGTAACCTACAAAGATGTCCATCATTTTCTCACCACCTCTCTCTCCTTCCAGATGCCAACTCACTATGGCCTCCAATAGCTAAGCACTTTCTGGCCTGCACATATACTTCCCCATGAGCTGAAGTCTGACTCCGTTCTTCTGTTTATCAACTCCTGCTGTACCACAAGTCAGAAGCCTTCCCTGACCACCCAGTCTAAAGAGGGTCTCTTCTGTTATTCTCTCAGTGGTCTCTGCTGCACGTGATGTAATCTGCAATTATTTACTGTTATTTATTTAGCTGTTGGGTTTAACTTAAAACGCCTGTTCACCTCACTATATGGGAAGCGTGACTAGAATCTTATTTGTTCTACTCACATGTATGTTCTCAGCATCTCCTGCAGAATGTGCCACGTAAATAAACCAATACATAGATATATTTAAAAAGTATTACCGTTACACTGGTAACATACTGTTTAAGATACAAACTATGAGATTCACTATTTAAAAACAAAACCTCCCAGCCATCTTCAAGACTTCACTTTTACTTTGATCCAACTACCTCAGTAGTTGTAATGATTCATCCAGTCAACTACTACATAGAATACTTTAAATTCTTTAAAATACAGTAAAATTATTAAGCCTCACATTATGTAATACTCTGATAATATATACATATAGAGCACTCAAGGACTGTACATGCAATATCAGTTCTAAAAAATCAGAAAAAAATTATAATTCTACTTTAATATCCTTTAGTGTAAACAAAGGAATGAATTGTTTTGCTTTACTCTTTCTTTAAAAAAATTTTTTTTGTATTGGAATATAGCTGATTAACAATGTTGTGACAGTTTCAGGTGGACAAGTAATGGACTCAATCATACACAATTATCCATTCTCTCCCAAACTCCCCTCCCATCCAGGCTGCCATATAACATTAAGCAGAATTCCCTGTGCTATACAGGTTATCCATTTTAATTTCCTTTACTCTTTAAAATTAAAAAAATTACTTTAAGTTTCAAAAAACTTAAATCTGAAAAGAAACACAAATTATTAAACAAGCAGTTAAAGAAGAAAGTTCTTAATTCAGCCTTGTAAATTAGATGCTATAAAATCAAGAACTGGATCATAATTCCACTTCATTTTTTTAAGGAGTTGATGAATCATAGCAATTAAAAAAACATCATGTCCTGCAATCTGTGTCAATATTAGCATGCAATTTAAATCATATGCCATTATAAAATTAAAAGCTAAAGGTATGTGGATCAAATTAAGACAAATACTAGTGAAGAAGATTCAACAGTTTTATAAATATAACGTCTTTCAAAATATATACTGTTGCAGTGTAATTCTAGGAAGAGAATAATGGCATCAAAACCCAAAGAATCTCTAATTCAAAACAACCAGGTTGAGAGGAAGGAAGAAAATTTTCAGAATAAAGCAAAAACCACATCCCACTATCACCTGCAACTGTTTCCCGTCCTCCACTAAGCTCTTGCAACACTTTGCCTTATACAATTTTAAACTACTAATTCTTCACATGGGTTTATCTTGTCTCTGAATTAATTGAAAATGCAACACACTCAAGGACACTTTATCCTATATATCACAGCAGGTGACATGACGCTGTAAATAGAACACTTTTTTTTTTGGTATTGTATTAAGAGTTCAAATCCTAAAATTAGGTGAGCAATCATACTTTCAAAGAATCTTTGACTCTTTCTCATAGGATCTATTGTTGTTCAGTGGCTAAATCGTTTTTGATTCTTTGCAACCCTATGGACTGTAGCACACCAAACTTCCCTGTCCTATACTGTCTCCTGGAGTTTGCTCAAACTCATGTCCATTGAGTCAATGATGCCATCCAACCATCTCATCCTCCGTCGCCCCCTTCTCCTCCTGCCCTCAATCTTTCCCAGCATCAGCATCTTTTCCAATGAGGCTCTTCACATCAGATGGCCAAAATATTGGAGCGTCAGTTTCAGCATCAGTCCTTCCAATGAATATTCAGGGTTGATTTCCTTTAGGATGGTAGCTATCATTATCTATAATTCTCTCATTTATTGTGCTTACATGTTTATTCTCTCTCCCCACCAAAATGAAAGCTCATGAGCAAACAGACCCAGTCTATCTTGCTTAATGAACTCCACTTGTGTACCATATAACAAGGCCACCATAGGATAGAAGAGATGCTCAACAAATATTTGTTGAACTACTCCTGCACTGTACAAATAGTAATAAAGGGCCTACCATGTATATACAGAATAGTATTTAAAAGGGACTGGAGGCTATAAAGGAAGGAAGAGGGTGAATGAATTCTTAAATCTCCCAATGACTTTAGGACTCCAGACAGCATATGCTACTCACATCAGCTCCTTCTAAAGACTTTTTAAGGACTGCAACCACTTCTTCCTGGAAAGCAACTTCATCCACACATTTTGGGCGACTGGGGAGGGAAAAAAACTTATTTAGTATATTACAGTAGCCACAGAAGTCTTTCCTTTTGTTAAAATACCAATGATAATTCTCTCATATCAGTAATGAAATGAGAAACTTTCATAACTGGATATGGAAACCCCATCTGTATTCACTTCAGGCAAATAAATACTGAGGAATGAAATGAAGTGACGTTTCACTCTTCGAGATGCATTGTTTACATCTGTTGTGCTTACAAAAATTATGCAATGGGATTTTATAACATCACAAATGTCAACTGGTTCAAAATGTAAAGTGAACACTTGCCTAGGAAGTAACATGTTTTGACAACATGCACCTAAGCTGAAAAGAGAGACCTATTTAGCAACCTCAAAAGAGGTAACAATTATGTATTCACTTGACACTAACAAAATAACAAGCTTAATCAATATGAAGTATAACTTTTGTCTTACATAACTAATGCTGTTAAGCTAAGTTATCCAACACTAAGGTTAGGCTTTGTGCTTAGTTAACTAATCAAAAGCTCTTTTCTATTTATACTTTTCTAAGTAAACAGACCAACACCAGACAGATATTTTATGTCAGATGTTATCTTAGAAAACCAGTATGTATTATAAACCAGGGTTTCAAAGAAATAAATAAGTAAATAAACTAGGGTTTCATAGTCAAATACCTACAGAGTCCAGGCAGATAACAAGAGTGAAAAATGCAAGTTTAAGACAAGAGACACTAGTAGGGACTTCAGTGAAGTGAGGAACATATGACCTTTCCAGAATGAGTAGTATTCCATTTAAGTGTTTTCAGGTGAGAACCTGAATGTAGTGCTGCCTAATCTCCTGAGCAGCTGAAAATCTAGATTTTAACCTTTGTGTAATTTATTTAATAAAAAGATTCTAGACTTTTATGTGAAATTTCCCATTTTTAAAAGCATTACTTTTCAGTCATATTTCCAGTGTTTCTCAATCTTATATATAATGTTACAGGAATAATATAATCTAATAAATATTTTATGTCTTGCAAAAAAAAAAAAAAAGCATTACTGATGCCAAACAAAACTTATGAAGGCCTAAGTTGGCTTATAAGTAATCTGCAATTCTTTGGTAATAACTGAGGGTATACTAGGGGTTACAACTACTTGTTATAATATCACTTAACTGACTGAAATTTAACAGCCTCATCAGTGTTGTTTCTGCCAAAAATATATAAACAAAAACTCAACAATTTCCAGTTATCAGTAATGAAAAGAGGAACAGATTACGCGGATTTAAGCAAAACTCCTAAGAGCTTGTGGTCAGTTTATAGAAACTTTGTTTTCTTCACTGCTGTATCCCGGCCCCCTAAACCACAGACCTCAGTTACAGAGAAGGCTGTAGTTCATGCAGAAAATAAGTGAATTAAGCTAGAGTATTCTAAGGTATGTTTCAGTTCCAAGGTTCTATGCCTTCTACAATTGGGTGATTTTCTTTTAAAGATGATTTTTTTGAAAAATATTATTTGTTTATTTGGCTGTGCCAGGTCTTAGCCGCAGCATACAGGATCTTTGATTTTTGCTTTGGCATGTGAACTCTTAGTTGTGGCACGTAGGGTCTAGTTCCCCCACCAGGTATAGAACCTGGGCCCTCTGCTCTGGGAGCACAGAGTCTGAGCCACTGGACCACTAGGGAAGTCCTAACTGGCAACACTTAAAAGGAAGGCAAGGACTTCCCTGGTGGCTCAGATGGTAAAGCCGTCTGCCTACAATGTGGGAGACCTGGTTCGATCCCTGGGTCTGGAAGATCCCCTAGAGAAGGAAATGGCAACCCACTCCAGTATTCTTGCCTGGAAAATCCCACGGACGGAGGAGCCTGGTAGGCTGCAGTCCATGGGGTCACAAAGAATTGGACACGACTGAGCGACTTCACTTCACAAGCAAGGCAAATCATCCTCCTCTTAAGTTAAAAAGAAAAAGTGATCAAAACTGGTCTGAGAGGTAATTTATTATTTCAACAAAAACGCGTGTTCTTACTATTTTTCCACCCACGGAACAGGTTTGGCTTTCTTGTTCTCTCCACTACTTCTGGCAGTGGCAGTTACTCCTCGATCCTTAGTCGATGGTGGTTTAGTGCTGATAGATGCGCCTTTTAGAAATGCCTGCATGGTTACTTCACCCTGACCAGGTCTAAGACAGAAAGGGAAAAGCTCTTTTGACACCATTATAAGGAAGTATAGCCTGAAAGCACACTTAACCCCATATAGACATTCAATAAATACTACATGAAGGACATCACCCCGTGACCCAGCATCCCCTAAATGCATTCTACTGAGGACTAGTGGGACATAAACTAGTGGGCCAAAGTGCTAAAGGAACTTAAAAATCTACTTATAGTGAGGGAGTTATAGAAAAAAGGACTTCTAACTTTTTGATAAGTACGATGGCATTAATGGCCAAACTGTACAGGGGTCTCAAAAGTCATCAGCCTAGCTCTAGCTCAGACCCTAGAATGGACTCAAAAATTAGGAGGAGTACCAGGACCAAAAATGAAAACCCTCTGCTTCTCATGGGCCTAGAGCTCCACTCAAGAGCCTATTTTACTGGCAGAGCCTGTGCTTGCCTTCAGAAGCTTTTGTGGGGAGGGCACTGGGGGAGAGGAGACACTGATGTTAAAATGTAAATAGCTGTTTTTCTGATTGCATGCTTATTTGAAAAAATCAAAACAAAGCAGAAAAGCATGAGGAGTTTAAAAAATTCAAAATCTCACCCATAAAATAAGTATTAACATTCAGGTAAACATTCACCCAAGCAGCACAAGGCTGTTTTTAGGGATAGTTTGCCTGAAAATCCCCAGCATTAGTAGCAATTTTATTTATTTTTTTGGAAGTGCAATTTTTTCTTCACTGTTGTGTTTCCAGGGCGTGGCACAGGATAGATGCTTTATAAGATTCGGTGACTGAATTACCATTTATCAGACCCAGTTTCCCCTTCTGTAAAAGAATCTAAAAGCCCATTTCTTAAGATAACTAAGTCAAAAGAACTGTTTAAACACATAGCTCTGTGCTTAGCATAGGGGTGTATAACCAATGAATAAAATAAACTGTTAATATCTGTAAACTAAGGTTTTTAACGTTGTTGGATTAGTCCATCCCTGCAACAGGCTGTAATATCGCCCAAAGCAGGGCTCTGAAGGATGATAAGGCTGAGCTACCCGTACACCAAGGGGTGCAAGACATCACAGAGGCATCGAGGGCGCAAAAGTGGAGAAAGGCGAAGGTAATCCTCGCAATTTCTCCCGCTGGTCACCTGTTCTCCCCGGTTCCCTGCGCGTGTTCGCCGGCAGTGCCTGGGCCTTTCAGTAGCTCGTATGGAGAGCGAGGACGCCGCCGGCTCGTTCCTGAGATTTCCGGGACAGGGAAAGGGCGAGGTGGTCACGAAGTCTTAGCTCCGTCCCCCAAGCTGAGACTCTCAGGCCCGGGAAGCCCCGAGCGGCAGAGCGGGGACACTTAACAGCTGCCTCCTTCAGCAAGCATCCCGAGTTCCCGCCACCGAAAGGCGGCGAAGGGCAGGGCGGGAATACGCCGCTCGCGCGTCACTTCCGGTCCGCCGCGCGCGCCCAGCCTTAAAGGAGCTGTGTCCTCCTAGTCCGTAGTGTTCAAACTGATGAGACACGCGAGTTTTCGGGTACGCTGTGGGTGGGATGGGAATGAATGCGGTGGTGTAAGTAAAGCTCCACTCTGCTCTCGCTCACCCCTCCGACTCGAGGCTGCAGGCAAGGGAACTTGAGAACGGCCTTCTGGAGGAGACGCTGGGGCCGCTAACCCGCGTGCTCAGCGGCTGGGGACAGGGAGGGCTCTGAGAGCCGACCCACCAGTGTGGTTGGGGAGGTGAGTACGGGGCCTTGAATCCCGCAGGTCCACTCTTTTTGTGGGGACGAGCCTGCGGAACCTGTACCGCACTGTTAATTCTTTGGCAGTCATGGGGCGTGTCACTGACATTTCTGCGGCGACACAATTCGGCCTGCAACCTGTTTTACCCTAAAGAAGGACGAGAATAGGGGAGGCTAAAGTCTCTCCTTCGCCAGAAGAGGGCGCCTTGGAGATCTCTGTCCTCTCCCTTCGGCTTGGTCGTCGCGAGGCTCACTGTGGGCAGAGACGGAAGAAGATGCTTTTCCTTGCCATTTTGGGTGCATGTGGCTTATTATCTCTATTACTCTCTGCCCATTGGTGAGAGGGAGGACATTGCCGTGCAGCTATGGTCAGCTAATCCTGGAGCCCTGCCTAGAAATCTGGTGGTGCGCCACCAGGGTGCAGGCAATGTGTCCTCTAGGCAAGTGTTTTAGGCCACCCTTTTTATCTTTGCCCATTGCTTGTCTGAGCTTTGAATTTTTTCTTAATGTTACTGAAATTTGACCCGTTTGAAATACTACTTTAGTTTCAGGCCTTTTTCTAATTACTGTAACCCGCAGGATTGATCTGGGTCTTCTCCAGATGGATATTTTCTTTGGCGTGAACTCATCACGCGTTTTAAACTTTACGTGTTTATTCATTTGTCTTTCAACAATTGCTTATGGAGTGTCCATAGGCTGCGAGGTCAACAAATGCTTATGGAGTGTCCTTAGGCCGCAAGGTGCTGGGGATGCGGCAGAGGACAAGCTGGGTCCTGCCCTCAGGTAGCCTTACAGGTAGCCTAGGAGGAAGTTGGCGCCTCTGAGTACATACATCCCAGGCCTAACCTAATTAAGGGGTTAACCATATTAAGGCTGCTTTGTGCTACTTTGTAACTCTCACAGGCAGGGCCTGATATAGTCTCTGGACAGTATAAAAAGCACACAGGTAACCTATCTGGTCACTGGTTTACATTGTCAAAACCATCAAAATGTACACTTAATGTTTATACATTTTTACTTTATGTACATTATACCTAAATAAAGTTGATAAAGATCTGATGTTGACTCCCAGTTACCTCACCACCAACTAGTCAGAAGAATGTCCACAAGTCAATCGTGACCTACTCTTTGAACACTGGAAGACTCCTCACTAACCCCCTTCATGGCAGGACACATAGTCTTGATTAGTCCACTGTGGCCCCCTTTGCCTTTCTGCACTGGTGCACAGAGGCTGGATTTTGGCAACATGAGTAGTGATTTCCTCAGTCCTTGCCCAAAGCCATTTATTCATGAAACTATAAGGAAAAGGACATGAAAACCTTTCAAGGACTGTTGGATACAAGGTGTGAGTTGAGGTACTCAATCTAGGGACCCAAAGCATCCTCATGTAACTCTTTTGTTGAAATGGATGGGTAGGGGTCAGGTAATAAATGGAGTTTGGACCCAGGTCTGGCTCCTGGTAGGTCACTGGCTCCACAGACTCACCTGCTGGTCCTTTCCCTGGTTCTCAGAGGACTGACTGGAGCAGCTATACTTAGGTACTGGTGATAACCACACCGGTTCCTTGTCCTGTGTGGTAAGGGTTGGTAGAGAAAACCAAGTAGATGACTGAAACCACCTTACACTCCCCAGTGAAGATTTTAAATCAAAAACAATACTATACGAGGTGTATGGCAAGTAATAGTGCTCCTCCAAACTGAAATAAGCAGGAATAGTAGTCTTTATCACATGCCTTTTCCATCCATCAGTGTGCTCCCTATAAAAACTAGATTTGTTTTGGAGGATAGCAGTGGGTTACCATAAGCTCAACCAAGCAGTAGTCTCCCAATTACAGATGTGAGCTGGACATGGTATCTTTGCTAGATCAGATTAACATGGCCTTAGATATACAGTTTACCATCAATCTGATGAAGTGAAGTGAAATCACTCAGTCATGTCCAACTCTTTGCGACCCCATGGACTGTAGCCTACCAGGCTCCTCAGTCCATGGGATTTTCCAGGCAAGAGTACTGGAGTGGGTTACCATTTCCTTCTCCCGAGGATCTTCCCCACCCAGGGATTGAACCCAGATCTCCCTCAGTGTAGGCAGACGCTTTACCGTCTGAGCCACCAGGGAAGTCTTATCTAATAAGTGTATTCATTTCCATCCTTATCAGAGGACCGAAGCAGCTCACATCAACTAGGACAGGACACAGCATACACTCACAATGTTACCCTGAAGCTCTGCTAATCTGCCCTTTGCCATTGTTGTGTCCCACTTTCTGCGACCCCATGGCCCTTTGCCATGATATCATCTTTTATTGGTTTATTTTTGGCTCTGCTGGGTCTGTGTTGCTGCATGGGCTTTTCTCTAGTTGTGGAGAGCGGAGGCTACTCTAGTTGCAGTTGCAGCCTTCTCATTGAAGTGACTTCTCTTGTCTGGACCACAGGCTCTAGGGCATTTGGGCTTTAGTAGTTGTGTTTCCTGGGCTCTAGAGCACAGGGTCAATAGTCTGTGGTGCATGGGTTCAGTTACTCCTCAGCATGTGGGATCTTCATGGACCAGGGACCGAACCTGTGACTCCTGCACTGACAGGTGCATGCTTTACCACTGAGCCTCCAGTTAAGCTCCCATAATATAGTTTTAAGGACATTAGCCATCTGGACATTTTGCAGAAGGTCACACTGCTTATTATGTTGAATGATCAAATGAGTAAGAAGTGGCAAATACTTTGGAAGACTAAGATACATGCATTCCAGAGGGCAGAATAAAAGCTAGATGAAAATTCAGGGGGTTATCACATCAGTGAGGTTTTTAGAAATCCAGTGGCTTGGGGCATGCCCTCCCATCTCCACTGCATTAGAACAAATTATTATCTGCCATCTCCCACAACTAGGAAGAAAGCACGATGTGTGCCAGGCCTTTTGAATTCTGGAGGCAGCACGTTCCATATTTAGAAATACTGCTCTCATTTATTTCCTTCATGACAAGGAACACTTACAGCAGGAACGGGTTGTGTAGCAGATCGAGGCTGAGGTACAGGCATCCCTTACTCGTGGGCAGTGCAGCCAGTGGGCTCCACATGGACACTATGGGACTAGAGTTGTCTGTGGTGAGAAAAGATGCCACGTGGAGGAGAGCAGGCTTGTAGCACAAGGCCCCAGGGCTTGCCCATAGATGCAAATCTATGCCATCTGCATCAGAGAAGCATTCAGAAAAGAGACCATCCTGTGCTAATGGGCCCGGGCAGAGATTACACACCTAACCTGGGACATGAAGTGACCAAGTATCCAGATTTGCCACCAGGAGCTGGGTTCTGTCACATTCACCAAGCCTTAAGGCTGGGAGGGGTCAGCAGCATTCCATCATAAGGTGGAGGTGGTAGGCCTGGGAACAGCCATGAATCAGAGAATATAAGCAAGCTGCATGAGCAGCTGGCCCAGGCTCCTGTGTCAACTACACTTTGTACCAGCGCCTCTGTCTCAGCTCATATGAGTGTGGATTAGCTTTCTATTGCTGCCTAACAGTATTATATAAACTTAGCGGTCTACATTAGTATATACTAATTATTTAATAGTTTCTGTGGGTCAGAGCTTGTGCATGACTTAGCTGGACCCTCTTCTTCAGGTTCTCACAAAACTGTGATCGAGACATCGACGGGCTGTTATATCATCTGAGGATCAACTAAGGGGTGATTCAGTCCCAGCTGCATGTACTTATTGGCAGAATCCAATTCCTGGCCCACTGCCACATTGAGGGGCTTGGTTTCTGGCTGGCTGTTGGAGAGACGCCCCCTTTAGGTCCTTGTCACCTGTTCTTTCCATGTGGCAGCTCATAACATAGTCACTTGCTCCTTCAAAGCAAATGAGTCATGAGGAATGCCTTGCAAGATGGGCTTAACCATCTTTTTTTTTTTTTTTAAAGATTTATTTATTTATGGCTCCATTGGGTGTTCATTGCTGCGTGTGGGATTTCTCTCATTGTAGTGAGCAGGGGCTGCTCTCTTGCCGTGGTGCATGGGCTTCAAATTGCAGTGGTTTCTTTTGTTGTGGAACATGGGCTTTAGGCACGTGGGCTTCAGTAGGGGTGGTGCACCGACTCTCTTGTTGCTTGGCATGTGGGATCTTCCCAGATCAAGGACCAAACCTGAGTCCCCTGCATTGGCAGGCAGATTTATGACTAGTGAACCACCAGGGAAGCCTGGGCCTTACCATCTTATGTCATGTATTATGTACGGAGTCTCATGGACATCGCATTGCCTTTGCTTTATCCCACTGATGAGAAGCAAGTTGTAGATCTTTCCCACACTGAAGAGGAGATTACCTGAGAGCGTGAACACCAGGATGCAGGGGTCATGGGGGCCACTCTACAATCTGCCTGCCTCAGACTGCATGGAGGATTCCAGTGACAAGCTGAAAGAGGAGGATAAAAGCTAAGCTTGGCGCATGGTCTCCTGGTATGTGAGACAAAAATGGACCACAGCTGCTCTGCAGCCTCACTCGGGGTGGCTCCTAGAGACTGCAGGAAGGAATATCCTCCTCTAATGACAGCAACAGGCAGTGCATATGGTCATCCACTTTGTGAAGAAAGGGAAGAGGCCTGGGCAAGGATGCCCAGAGACTCATGGGTAGTGGTCATACTTGGCTGGTTGGCCAAAGACTTGAAAGGAGAAAGACGGGGCAATTGGGGATGAAGGTGTCTGGGGTAGGGGTGTGTGGCACGTGGACCAAAGCAGTGGGCATGGAGTGTGAACATCTTTGTAACATCTGTCAACACCCAGTAGCGAGCATCTCCCCTGGGAGAGGTTCAGTTCAGTTCAGTCACTCAGTTGTATCCGACTCTTTGTGACCCCATGGACTACAGCATGCCAGGCTTCCCTGTCCATCACCAACTCCCAGAGCTTGCTCAAACTCACACCCATCCAGTCAGTGATGCCGTCCAGCCATCTCATCCTCTGTCATCCCCTTCTCCTGCCTTCAATCTTTCCCAGCATCAGGGTCTTTTCCAATGAGTCAGTTCTTCACATCAAGTGGCCAAAGTATTGGAGTTTCAGCTTCAGCATCAGTCCTTCCAATGAATATTCAGAACTGATTTCCTTTAGGATGGACTGGTTTGACCTCCTTGCAGCCTGTGGGAAAGGTACTATCAACCAAACAGAATAACTCTTCCAGGTGTCCTCAGCCAGCCCCTGCCCTTGGCCATCCTAGTGCTGGCACAGTAATTTCATGAACAGAGGCCATGGTGCCAGAGATGTAGGCTATGCTTGAGTCCAATAGCATGGGCCATTCTAGCTTCTGTACTGTTCAAAGTCCAACCTGCTGTTTACAGAAACCAGTGAGCACTCCTCTCCCCTCAAGCACCATCTCTCAAGGAGACCTACCACCCTTTTTCTCATAAAGACAGAAAATATCACAGAAACAAATTCCTACTCTCTAGATTGTCCTGAATATCTTTTATCCCCAGAGTAATGTTTCTCAGGACCTTCAGAATCACTTGGGCTTGTCACTAGTGAAGATTTCCACCCAACCAACCTACTGAATCTCTAGATGCGGTGTCTGGGAATCTGCATTTGTGGAATATGGAGGGCTTAGTCAGTGGCCTTTGACTACAATTCAGTATCCTAACTAAACTTTTCCCAGAAAACAATACAGTTGTTAAGAGATGGGGAAAGAAAATATAAACTTAGGAGTATCAAATTGAAAAATCACTTCACCATCTTAGTAGGACAAACCCATTTTTCAGTTGCCAATTCAGAAACACAGGGTCCCTGTGAGCCTGGAACTGTGCTCCAGGTTGTGATGGGAATGAAAAATGTAAAGTTCAGATAAGAAGGAAGAAGTCTACACACATAAAACCTCAGAATTGGAAGACAGCCCCAGAGGTGTGGTCCTGGCCCCTTCCCTCTTCAGACAGGCAAACAGAGGGTCAGTTTCACACATGTTTCCAACAGCAGAACCAGGTCCCCTGAGCCTGGCTTACCAAGAAGTTCTGATGAAATGTCACTGCAAGTGATGCCAACAGCAAGGGTTCTAGGAATTCAGAGAGGCCTCCACGCCCTGTGGCTGAGTGAGCAGGAGCAGGGCCTTGGGCTGGTCCCTGAGAGATGCGACTCCAGGCAGAACGCAGATTCCGGGGCCTCGGGCATCAGGGGCGGGGGATTCCAAAGGTGGTCAGATCAGCAACATCAGGACCTCAGCCCTGTCCAGCACTTTACACAGCGCTCCATCTGTGGTGTTATCACCCCAGTTCATTCCTCTGCTACCCTGCCCGCCTCCGTTTAACCACAGGGGACTGCTGGGCATGATAACTCATGCTCTGGGTGAGGCATCCGGGACCCCAGCGACAACGCAACAAGAAGGGCACTGGGAGCCACTGAGGAATGGGAGACAGGGCCTCTGGAGAGAGCCAGGCAGGAGGGGCCCTGTACCCAGAGGGAGTCATAGTCAGAGAGGCTTTGGTCTGGAAAGAGAAGAGCGGGACCCGATGTGTGGGACACAGCAGGTCAATGAGGGCAGCAGGCACCGTGGTTTGGGACAACTTCTACACATACTTCCCTTGTGGCCTGACCCCCTGTGACCAGGAGGCCTGGGGACACCAGAATTTCAGGCTCACTGGGGAGGGGCTCTGGCTGCAGGCGGCTTTGCAGGGCAGCGTGGTGCCTGGTATAAGGTCTCTCCCCATCCTGGCAGGGACCCGAGCCTAAGGCAGGAAATCCAAGCCGCAGGCCCACTGTAGCACCTGGACAACTTCTGCCTGTCACATGGGTAACGAAGGTGGACCCAGGCACCTTTAAA
The DNA here is from genome assembly GCF_019320065.1 of Cervus canadensis. Taxonomy (NCBI): domain Eukaryota; kingdom Metazoa; phylum Chordata; class Mammalia; order Artiodactyla; family Cervidae; genus Cervus; species Cervus canadensis. Next base: position 56,294,600 of record NC_057392.1, on the reverse strand, counting down.
AATTACTGAACTGCCTCCAAGGGAGCATGTTCAGTGATGACCTGGAGCCTGGCTTGAGAAGTTCTTGGGTAGAGTGGAAGGAAATGAGGTTGAGAGAGAGGGAGGTAAGCCTCCAGCAGCAGGCTGAGGAGTTCAACTTTAATACAGGTGAAGACTGGGTGGGGAGCGGGGTCGGTGGAGGGGCGGGGCGGGGCGGGTGCGGGAGGGGGCTGCGGAGAACTGGGACAGCACAGCTGGAGCCACACCTGAACATGGAATGTGATCACCGACCCAGGGTATGTAAGTCTGCCCCACCAGCATACACAGTTTGGGATCATCGATATTCTCTTCTGGTGCACGTAGGTAAGAATAGAGAATGGTGGGCCCACTGGTATTGCTTAGTTCAGTATTAACAGAGCTAACTGTCACAACTTAGATGGGCCTAGAATCAAGACCTGCAAGGAACACAGCAGGTGGGCTGAGAAGTGGGAGAGGGTGCCAGGACCAAGTGATCTAGGACTGCAAAATGTTTTCTGATGTATGAGAGCAAGAAAAGCTTAAATACATACTTTCATATACATTTAAGTACATGGGTATAATGTTTTATGTGTGTGGTGGCCTTATCCCTTTAATATTTGCTTACCCAACTGTGTGGGTGTAAAACAAAACAGGCTTCAATCTGAGTGCTGATTTTTTTTTCCTTTTAGTTGGAAGTCAGTTTCTACATGAAACATGCAAAAAAATCTCTGGCTTGAGTAAATTTTATTTTTATCTTTAAAAGAAGTATCATATTTTGAAAGTTCGTGTTGATTGATTATCTTAGCTCACTGGAAGGTACTTTTGATTTTTATGAGAACAGTACCAATCCCCTCTCAGTGGTTATTAGTAACTCTGATTTCTCTTGGTTCTAGACTGTTTGAAAAGGAAATACACACTTCAGAGATTTACTGGTCTAAATGTAGGTCTAATTTCGGATTCACACAGCAAAACTCTGCAAAAGGTCCTGATCCAGCCTAGTAACCTATGCTAGTCCCGAGAGCCCTCCTTTCCTGAAATCTAAGCCCAGCTCTGCTCCTTTGAACAAGTTACCTAATCTCAATGTGTCTTAAATTCTTAATCTTTGAAAAAATTTTTAAAATTAATTTATTTTTTAATTGAGGGATAATTACTTTACAGAATTGTGTTGGTTTCTGCCAAACATCAACATGAATCAGCCAGAGGTATACACATGTCCCTCCCTCTTGAACTTCCCTCCCATCTAGGTTGTTACAGAGCCCAGTTTGAGTTCCCAACTTTACAAAGGGAGGTTACACCTTGTAGTCTCCCTGTGGGGATTCAGTGAGATGGAGCTCCTAGCACAGCACGTGGCTCAGGGGCTTATGTTCACATTAGCACAGTGGTACTATCCAATACTTCAAAGGCAGGGGAGAAAGTTCTGGGGCTTCTTTAAGGCAGCTCTAGCCACCCCCACCCCCCCAAATCAAAAATAACTTGTTGTTCAGTTGCCCAGCCGGGTCTGACTCTGCAATCCTATGGACTGTAGCCTGCCCGCCTCCTCTGTCCATGGAATTCTCCAGGCAAGAATACTGGGTTGCCACTTCCTTCTCCAATGACTCTGTTGATACACTAGAAATTGTCCTAAATTTTGCATATACAATGCTTACCTCTCTTTTTCATTAGACAAAAGAAAATTCTGGAACCAAAACAAAATACAAAAATACAGTTTAACCATTTAAAATTTGTGCAGGTGGAGAAGGAAATGGCAACCCACTCCAGTATTCTTGCCTGGAAAAGTCCATGGACAGAGGAGCCTGGCAGGCTGCAGTCCATGGGGTTACATGACTCAGCATGTGTGCATGAGGGTGGAGGGAGATGGGTTGGTAGCAATAAAGTGGTAGAACTGAAAAAAAAAATTAAAAAAAAAAAAAAATAAAATCTGTGCAGGAAGAGCTGCTGCCCAACCTGTAGAATCCAGAGTGGTTCCATTCTGCCATCTGGTGGACTGAGGGAAAAGAGACATTTAGAGCAAAATAATTGCGGTTAAAGTTTATCATCTGAAATTTACCGAAAGTTTTTTTTTTTTAAACTATGAAACATTATTAAAGGTTTATAGCCTGCCAGAGGCGTGTTGAAATTTTATAGGTATTTGGCTTATCATTACATTTACCTCATGAATTAAGTTCCATATTTAGTTCCTCTTTTAGAAATTAGGTAAGAGAGGAATAGAGAGGTAAAGGAACTTGCCCCAAATTATACAGCTAAGAAGTAGAAGTAGAATTTAAGAAGTGTCCTCTGAATAGTATAACTTAAACTCTCCTCTGAACTCACTTATTAATAAGTTCAATTAACTTTTAAAATGCACAATAACAATCCAGTGTTCTAAACATTAAGCCCTAAAACTAAATTCCTCAAAATGTTTATATTTACAAGCTATGAGTTCTGAAGATTGTCTGTGGAAGAAGAGAATGCTCTCAAGTTCTTACTGTGAGTTTTTCTGGCCCACCTTTCCCATCTATATGACCCATTTCAGCAGAGCACTCTGCATTTATTCTATCACACAGACTGGGAGTAGCCCAGGGCCTCTGAGGGTTATGTCTTCCCCCAATACTGAGTGAAAACAGTGGGGTAATAAAATAATTCCATTCATGTAAAAAAAGTACACTAACATAAAATGTTGGTGTAACCAAGATAGGTATTTGTTAGGGCCTGTGTGTTTGAATTAGTTTTTTTGCTGGTGTATGAGTGCACACATTTTCTGTTTTTATTTCTAAAGTCATTTCCTTGGGTGTTCATGAGGATTTCCATTTTGACTGGGATGAAGACGCTGGCAGCCCCCCAAAGTTAGTGCTAGCAGCTTACCCGAGGTGACCAATGGTGTTCTGAGACTGTTTTTCACTCTGGTTACTAATATTAGCAGGTGCTATTTGTTGAGCTTCTTTGATGAGTCAGGGACTGTTCTTGATGGATATACATAATGCTAATCTTTCCACTAAACCTCTAAAGTAGATACTGCTATCTTCACTTTGGATGAAAACTGATGCTTGTCACCACCCACCCCCCACCTCCATGAGCAAATCCTGATGGTGCCCAGGGCTTGACTACAGTGAATAATCACTGATTGGCTGGTTGGCCCTTTCAAGTCAGTTTACTTCCCCTGGAAAATGAGAAGCTCTGACTAAGAGATCTCCTCTAAGATTTTGCCTGATTGTAAGAATTCCTCTGCAAGGAGCTGTGGGGGGTCTCAGAAGTGAAAAGATTTTGTCCCTGCCACCAAGTAGTGCAGGGCCCCATGAAGCGCTGAGGCCACACACAGAGTAGGATGTAGTGTAAGAGCAGATGGTTTTGAAAGGACATCACGGCAGGCATCTGTGTGACCTTCCACCACCTCCCACCGAACCCCTTTCTCTACTCTATCCTTGTCTTCTTTCTCTGTTCTTTCTTTCATGTGTCCTTACCATGTCTTTTCTAACTCCTTTTTCTTTTCTTCCTCCCTCTGCCTTGCCCTAGAAAGGTGTTTTTCTAACGGTGGGTTTTAACCCATTAGTAGGTCACAAAATCAACTCAGTAGGTCTGAACCAGCATTAATAAAAATGAATTAACACAATACAAGCTATTAAAGGGTATTAATCACAGTGAAGGTAATATGTGAAACATGTCAGTGTGTCTGTCTGCATGTGTGTGTACACTGTGTCAAGATGCAAACTTTACGTATTTTATGACATTAGGAAAACCCTGCTCTAGACTAAAACAGGAGCTCCTACCCTCACCTGTGGTTCCAGGAGCCGGGGAGCCCGTGTCCCCAACAGGGAGGTGGCATCTGGGTCTTGACACTGCTTGGAGGATTGGTCATCAGCTCCAGCAAATCTTACCTGGAGGCAAGGGATGGCCCAGATGACCCTATAATAATGCAGTCAGTGCTGGGCCAAGTATGCGAGGGCCCCTGGGCTTAGCTGAAACCCCCGCCCCTCACCCATCCTGCAGGGCTGGCAGCAGAGAGGGGATTGGAGCCCCAGCAGGTCATCATGTCACCCCAGGAGCAGCTTACCCCAAGGAACGGCTGGAACTTGTCCTCAGTGCTTTCAGTTCCCTTATTTCCCGCTATGTTCTATCCCTGGGACACGGGCAGCCAGCTTCCCAGGAGCTGGAATTAAACCAGGCTGTGCCCTTGCATCCCCAGCGGGTACCTCTAGGGTCCCTGACACCTGGCATTGTCTGGGGCACTTAGGCCATGGCCCCTGGAGATGCAGCTCTGCTTCACACAGGGGTGGTCGAGGGCACGGCTGCTCTGCTTCTCCCTAATAACCTTCCAGCAAGACCACCATCCCTCTGTCCTCACTGTTTGCCCCTGGTCTAAGGAACCCAGGCTGGATGATTGCCCTAAAGAAGCATCTCTGGGGGTTCCTGTGAATTCTCCGAAGTTACATCAGGAGGAGGGCAGTGGGAGGCACCTCCCAGGGCCAGGTTCTCCTCTGCTCCCCCCACCGCCTCCCAGGAGCCAGAATTAAACCAGCCTGTGCCCTTCCATCGGGCAGGGTTTCTGGACGCTGCCCCGCTGCTTCCCGTGTTGCTTGCACAGCCCTCACTGCCCTACTCTGGGGAGGACACTGAGCCCCAGGATACAGTTTGGGGGGCCTCTCACTTGCTGGCTGCTTGCTCCCAGAGATACTGTGCCCCACCCCACCCCACCCCAACTGCAGGCTCCTTCCACTCCCTCTCTCTGCCAGTCCTCTGCCCAGAAGAGGGCCTTGCCCCAAAGCCCTCCCCCTGAATTCTCACCTGAACTAAAAACTCTCTCCTGCACTCAGATTCCTGAGGGATCTGGGACTCAGCTGATGCTCAACCTGGGGCTTTCTCTGCAGATGTTCGCCTCCCTTACCTGATCTGGGAGCCTGCGCCATGTATATGATGTTTAGTCGATTCCAGCTGTGTGTTTACAGGCCAACGGAACTAGACCAAGTGATAATTCCTCTCTCATCTCAGTTTCTCAGCTGTAAAATGGGGCTAAGGTCCTTAGAACTGTGTGAGACTTCTCTTTTAACAAATAGCTGACATCCTAGTAGGCACACAGTAGGCTCCTATTTGGTGGGGGTGGCTGTTTTCTGCAGTGTCTTTAACAACAGCCTGTCTTTAACAGGACAGCCACAGTGGTGTGGCTAATTGGTTAATTAGCCAATTCTTTGACAAGAGAGGCAAGGTGTTTTCCTCCTTCTGATTTTCCTACCGGGGGGGCGTGGGGAGAGCAGTGACTTTTGGCAGAGGCCGCCAAGGAGATGGGAAATGGGCAGTCATCAGGGACGAGATGGAGGGAAGGAGGGAGGGAAGGAGGGACAGCAGGAAGATCGTCAAGCGCAAAAAGACAGTTTTTTCCTGAAGACAGGGAGGTAGGGCTATGAGCACCACGTGGACACTTCTTCTCAAAGAATTCTGAGTTGGAAAACGGAATATGGAGATCACAGACCCCCACCAGCCAAGGTGAAGCTGTCTGCTTTTCCAGCAGAGGGTGTGCGGGCGCAGCAAGGGGACCTGAGGCTGAGAACGGACACTCATTCCAGACCCCGAGCCGCCCGCGCCCGCCTGCATTCCGGGGAGCCGCTGCTTTGGGTGCGAAGGCCGGCCCGCACTGGAGCAGAAGCGGCAGAGGGGCCTGCGAGCCCGCGGATCCGCAGTCCCGCGCGCGCGCGACTGGACCGTCTTCCCCGAGCCTGAGGAGCGAGCGGTCCAGTTCGACGCCGGTCCACTCCTCCTGGGAGGCTCAGCCCAGCCTGGGAGGAACCCGAACTGGCACCCGGGGGCAGCAGACCAGCCCGAGGGACAGTTTGTTGTTGTTTTTTTTCCTCATTTCTATTTAGTTCTTTGTTGCAGTTGTTTAGTGGCTCAGTCGTGTCCGATTCTTTTGCGACCCCATGGACTGTAGCCCGCCAGACTCCTCTGTCCATGGGATTTTCCAGGCAAGAACACTGGAGTGGGTTGCCATGCCTTCCTCCAGCAGGGATCAAACCCAGTATCTCCTGCATTGACAGGCCCGTTCTTTACCACCTAGGAAGCCCATTTACTTCTTTAGCTTTCTAGTTATTTGATTTTGTAGTTTTCATCTTATTTTCAAACTTATTTTTTTTCCAAAGGTCATTTTCAGTTACTTATCTTCAATTATTTTTGAATTAGCTTTGATAATTATTTATTAATACTTAAAATTATTTATTTTTAGACAGTGCCTGAGTTATTTTTCGGTTTCTCTTCATTTATTGTAGTTTTGAGTTATTTTTAGTTTTTTAAATCTATTTTTATTTACTTTTGACATATGTAGTGTGGTTTTATGTTTGAATGATTTAGTTTTTATTTTTGAATTATTTATTTTCAAATAAATTTAATTTTATTAGACTTAATTTCAGTTTTTTAAAATTTTCTCAAAAATTTGTCCTACGTTTTCACCTATTTAGTTTTCAGTTATCTTCAGAGCTATTAATTGTCAACTCCTTAACTTTTTAAATTAAAATTCTTTCTGTTCTTTATTTTTACTTAATTGATTTTAAAATTTATTTATTTTTAAAATTATTTAGCTTTAGAGTTACTGTCAGAGTCCAATCTGATAGAGACTCCCTACTGGCTATAACAGAAAAAAATTTGATACATTTAATATAAAGAATTTTAACTCAGCTATTGGAAAATGAAAAAGGGAAAACAAAAAAATACTGGAGTATGGTAGAAAATTTAACTGCAAGAAGCAGCCACTAGCCCAAAGGCTCCGGGAGAACAGGTAAGAGGTTGGGGGCCCCACGTGGCTAGGGGTAGCCCTCTGAGGGGGCATCACTGCCCAGTGGGACAGGTGCCCCAGGGACTCGGAGACAGGCCTGGGAACTGGATTCAGCTGGTGCTGGAGGAAGGGGTGTGATGAGGCTGGTTAGTGAAGTGTTGGGGAAATGGTAAACCTCAGGTCCTGGAACTGTCTAGGGCTCTCGGGGTGGAGGCCAGCTGCTAGGGCAATACTGAAGGGAACCCAGGCACCCAAGGAGGAACACAGCCCTCTCCCCTCCGCCAGCCTCCGCTCCTCAGCACTGTTGTCAGAGGCTGACTTGGGAGCAGCTGGCAAAGGTGGTGAATGGCCCCAACCACAAAGCAGAGAGCAGAGGGTAGGTGGAGAGCTGAGCGATTGTGGCTACTAACCAGCACCCTGAGCTCTGGAGTTGTTTGGTTTTAGAGGCAGTTTTGCATTTAGTCATCAATAGTTTGGGAATTGTTAGGGTGCTTTGATTTTCACTGTTCACTGGATGAGGGATCTGGCTGAGACTTCGGTCGCCTGATTTGTTCCTGGAATGGATTGGGTCAGGAGGCAGCTGGGGAGTGTCTCCCATGAGACTCAGGAACATCACTGTAGAATTCAAGAAAATAGAAATAGTGTGTTCACAAAGAAGCCCTTTGACTGTGGCCAAAAAAGGGCAGGGACTAAGGGACAGACTGTCAGAGAGGGCCTCCTAGGCACAGTTGTTCAGTAGAGTGTTTGAAATTTTTCAGAACATTAAGCTATGATTGTGAATTCACCCTTTCATGATCCCTTTCCTAACAACAAAGTATCTGTCTCGGTAGAGTGTGTTTCAAATTGGTTGGATACAATATTTATTATTTGCATACTAAAACAAAGTTCTTATTTCCTTCTACCTGCATTATTTGCCAACCCACATTGTTCCATTCTGACCATAAGAATATTTATTTATTTATGTATGTATTCACTCATTTAATTCAATGCCTATTTCCTGGGTACCCCCATCCTAAGAAAGGTGCTGGCAACCAGGAGAGACCAGGGAGGGATGAAGATGAATGAGAAACTCTCAGTCTGGTTGAGGGAGATGGATGTGGAAACAGATCATCGTGACATGGTGTGACAAATACTGTGGGGGCACAGAACCTTGCCACTTCCTCTTCCTGATGCAGTCAAGGAAGGGGTGAGCTGGGTCTTCTGGAGCAAGCATTTTCTCTAAGTGGAGAGGAAAGAGGGACATCTGGGCACAGGCATAGAGGAGTGATGTATACACAGCAGGGAGGATGTGTCAGCCAAGACCATTGGGCCATAGCATTCAGAAAGGCACTATGATTAAAGGCTGGCCCTGGTGCTTGACAGATCTGGCCTCCTTTGGTCCTCATAGCTAGTGTGCATGAGGCTAGGAGGCAACACCAGCCGTCAGTGCTCTTCCTGACCTGACTGTTCCAACCACAGTTTAGAAGACCATCTGATTTGCCATATCTGGAATTCTCCAGCCTCTTCCTGGCTGTGTCCCTGATCCTTTCACTCCTTCCTACTTAACCCTTGGAGGTGAGTCCTTCCCCCTCCACCTTCTGACTGCTGCTTTGTAAACTGCAGGGAAGAAGGACGGTTAGGCCAGCCAGCTGTGAAGTGCAGTTGGAGAGGAAGCAGAGCAGAGCAAAGGAGCTCTGCAGCCGGATTTCTCAGGGGAGTTCTGCAGATCAAGACGATGGGAGTGGGATCTTGGCAAACCAATCCTAACATCTTCCACCTGCATTCAGAAACCCTTGAAAGGTTGCACAGATTCCTTCCCCAAAGGGAGGGGGAAAACCCTGTTTTAGATCCAATTCAAGCTTGTGGGTCAACAGATTGGGGTTTTTCTAAGCACTCAGAGCCCATTGCTGCGTTAACAACATTGGACATGTGTAATCTGCCAAGTCAATCTACCTGGTCAAAAGACAGTGTAGTCTAGCATAATGTACAATGGCATATTTTCACTTTTTTTAATAACATACATTCACAGAGTCTGTCTTGAACATATAGATTTCCCAGTGGACTTCTCTGCTTTCATCTGTCCAATTATCTTGTCAACCACACTAATAGATTTCTCAATGAGAGTAAGTAAGAACTACATTTGGACAGAGGAATTCTCAGGATTCTGACTAGTAGCCTCAGAAAACACATTGCTTGCATGCACGCATGCTCGGTCACTCAGTTGTGTCTGACTCTTTCTGACACCATGGACTGTAGCCGGCCAAGCTCCTCTGTCCATGGGATTTTCCAGGCACAAATACTGGAGTGGGTTGCCGTTTCATCCTCCGGGGGATCTTCCTGACCCAGGCATCAGACCCGCGTCTCCTGTGTCTCTTGCATGGGCAGGTGGATTCTTTGCCGCTGAGCCACCTGGGAAGCCCAAACACATTACTTGGATTCCCTTAAATGCTTTCGACCATCTGTTGGCTAGTCGTCCACTATGGAAACAGCCCGAAACTCTATCATCCTTTTGGATCTCAGCCATTTTATAAATTTACAAAAATGGCCACACTTGATGGCACTGGAAGAATGTGAAGTGCTCAAAGCTCCCAGTCCTCTCAGAAAGAACCTCTCCACAAATCTGTTGTAGACTGGCTGCCAGGGGAGCCATTTAAATACCAGTCACCACTGCTGATGTTCCCAGGATGCTGCCCTCAGGTGTTCTGGGACAGGTCCATTCTGTCCTCCCGCTGATCCCCATGGGCCCTGAGTACTCTTCTTCAGGGGCTTTTTCAAAGTAGCCTCCCAGGTCACCCAAGCTACTGAATGAATTGGTTGCAGAACCTTTTTCAAGCCCTTTGAAAGTAAGACCAAAAACAACAACAAAAAAGATACTCCTCTGTGGGTAAAACTTCTGTCATCTTTCCATTTGATTAGGTTAGAAAGATTACAGAACAATGAGATCAAAATCTCCTAAACCTTTTTTTCCCCTAAAACTTTTGAAAAAAATTATTCATATTCTTTATGATTTTATAATGTTGCCTGTTGGCCCTAGAGATAACATGCTCTGACTAAAGTAGTTAGACTAAAGGCAGCCTTGATTCTGGAAAATTTGGTAGTGTTCTGAATTCCTACTAACACTAGCCATGCATTATGCAATATTTAGAGGAAATAGAAATCATCTAAGTCAGCATTTTCCAGATGTTTTTCAGAAACAGCAAGAGAATACAAGAGATCAGCAGTTTTCTTCCTCAAGTTGCAATATACAGGAGAAAAGGAAACATTTATGCAGGTGCAGAGAAGTCCTGTAGATGGGAAACCTGCATACTTTTAGCACACCCTTTATTTCCCAGACTTTGCAGTTTTCTTTGTGGGATATCATAGGCCAAGTAGAATAGTAAGCTGCTTCAACAACAACCCAACAATATAATGACTTGATAGGTTTATTTCTATCTCAGGTAACAGTCCAGGGCAGGTAGGAAGACTGTTCTGTTCCACACAGTCATGCAGGACTCGCAGGTTTCTTTTCTCTGGTTTTTCCACCATCCCCTAGAACATCGTCTTTTCCTGTATGATCAAAACTGGGTCCTGGGCCTCTAGTTAATAATATGTGTTGTGTACTTGGAAGTTGCTCAGAGTAGATCTTAAACATTTTCACCACACACACAAAAAAATAGTTAATTCTGGTGAAGGAGGTGTTAATTATCTTGATAACCATTTCACAGTGCATGCACATACATGTATCAAATCATCAGATTGTATACTTTAAATATATATGAGCATATTTTTCAATAATTCCTCAATAAACTTGGGGGAAAAGTGATATGTAGTTCTAAAAAAAAACCCTAAAAAAACTGGGTCACAGGCATATCTGCACTCCTGTTCACTGTTAGGGAAGAAATTGAAGAATCACAGGTGTGATATTTTAAGATTCAGTCAGAAGTAGCTGAGTCCCTAATATTCTACGGGTGAAAATTTTGCCATATGCTAACTCCTAGCTTTAAGGGATGGTAGGAATTATAGTCCCTAATAATGGAGGCCATTTCCCAGCTGCTGCTGCTGCTAAATCGCTTCAGTTGTGTCCAACTCTGTGCAACCCCATAGACGGCAGCCACTAGGCCGTTAATATGTAGCGTGGTCATCCAACCAGCCTGTAGTGAAGCAGAGACTGGAATTCAGGTTTCCCAGCTCCAGGTCCAGAGTCCTCATTGCTGCTTTCCTAATTGTCTGCTTCTTCCGCCTACAATTCTGGACTCAGCCAACGTATATGGAGTCCTCTTGTATGCTGAGTTCCATGTCAGAATACGGGGTTGGAAAGTTTTTTTAAATACAGTCTCCCAGTTACATGTTTACTCAAATATCAAGCTTCATAACTTTCAGATATGACCTTAATACTTATATCTTAAAGCTTTGCATCATGCTATTTTCATTGGCCAAGAGGACCTGATGAGGAATAAACACACACAATGATCAGTATAGAGAATCCTGAAATATCCCCTCCATGCATTTGAAAACTGACTATATGGAAAAAAAATTTAACATTAGAATGTAAAAGATAAATATGTATTAAAATGGGTGCTGGGTTCACTAAGAATGCAAAAAAGAAAAAAAAAAGCTACATTTTACCTTATTTTTTAAAACATGAGTTGCTAATGCAGTACTCTAAAGCTGAGCATCAGTTTTTCTTTCAGTTGAACCAGGATAACCCATATGACCCTGCTCAGCCTGGAAAGCCCCCACTTACGTACATGTAAATAATGGACCAGTTAGAGACTGCCAGATGTACTGGAAAGTCAATCAGAAAGTTTCCCCCACTCTCGAAAATCTCACCCTGCCAGAACTAGAAAATCTCACCCTAAAAGAACTCTCACCAAAGACTGTCTTAGGACTTCATCCTCCTTTCAACTAATAGAGAATTTTGGAGTGAGGAGGGGTCCAAGGATACAGGCTCTCAAACATAGGAACCGAGGGCTGCTTATTTGAACTGGCCTCCTTGCTGGTGAAAGTGGCTTGCTGTTAGTCCAAAGAATGAATGACAAAACCAGAGTCTTATATTTGTATCTGAGTTTGCCTTGGATAAAGTGCAATTGTAGTCAAGTCTTTGGAAGAGATAAAGGAATGAAAAACTTTTTTTTGGTCATTTCTAGGAATTGGGGAATGGAGTGGGAGGAAGACCACAGGGTATGTTTCTTCTGTGTCTTGATTATACTGATTTATTTTAATTAAGATTATTTTTTAAAAAATCACAATTAAGCAAAAATATATGCAATACTTAAACATACTTATGGGAGGGAGAGATCACATGACCTGCTATTTTCAGTATCCTGGTTCCCATGCTGACAGGGGATTGAATGGTAGCCATGACATACCCTGGAGGAAAGGATCACATGTATTAGATTATTTTACTTTAGATAGTAACAGTTCAATCCTGGGAAAAAGACTAGCCTCAAGGCATCTCTGGCTGAATGTTTTCCAGTCTCAGACTCTACACCAGTATTCCACAGAGTTGTCTTTCCACACGTTGGCCCTTGCGTAGTGAATGGCAGATTTCCCTGAGGCCTTGAAAATGATAGGCTTGCACAATGTTCCTGTCTGACAGCCAGACAAGCACAGTAGCCATGCGATTTGCGGGCTAAAGTCATTCCATGTTGTGCAATCATTTAACCTGGCTGTAAACAGCTATATTCCCATAAGATTGGAAGAGAGTATTTTTTATGCCATACCCAAAGCTACCCTGAAGTAAGTGCATGAATCTTAGTATCTTATAGTCCATCAGGAGGGGTGAGAGCAGGTCCTGGAAAGCATACGGGTTTTGAAGCCAGATAGATTGGGTTCCAATCTTGTACAAACTCTGGTTCCAAGATTGTACAAATCTGGACAAATCGCTTAAACTCACTGAACTGGACACTTGATTTGTAAACTAGGAGATAGAGTTATCTCCAAGGAGAAGATTAAATAGAATCATTCCCTGATTTTCCATTCAGCATTTATCATTGCCCAGATTATACCAGGTCTTATTCTCAGGGCTTGAGGGTAAAACATTGAACAGGCAAGGCAGCTGCTTTCATGAAGTCTACAGTCTAGTATCGGAGAAGGCAATGGCAACCCACTCCAGTACTCTTGCCTGGAAAATCCCATGGAGAGACAGAGAGTAATACAAACCCAAAATAAATCAGAGATGCCACAATAAAAGTAAAATACTGGAGTAATTGAGCGTTGCTGCAGTTTTTCTATGTTTTCTCCTCAGTCCTGCTTATCTAGTAAACTAGAACCTCAGTTTCATAAACCTCTTACCTAAGCCAGTAGGCCTTTGGGGAGAGACAGTCAGGACTTTAATCTCAAAGGCCTGATGTGACTCCTCTCGAAATATTTGCATATTAGTAGGAGGCTAGGCTTTAGATCAGGGCTTCCATGGTGGCTCAGCAGGTAAAGAATCTGCCTGCCAATGCAGGAGACGCGGTTTTGATCCCAGGGTCAGGAAGATCCCCTGGAGGAGGACATGGCAACCCATTCCAGTATTCTTGCCTGGAAAATTCCATGGACAGAGGAGCCTGACAGGCTACAGTCCATGGGGTTTCAAAGAATTGGATGTGACTGAAGTGACTGAGCACAACACAGCACAAGACTTAGATCAGACTTTTACTTGACTTTGCTGGGGGCTTTTAGGCTCTGTGTGGGCAGCAGAGGTGGTATTTAGGGGCAGGCAAATACTTGCCCACCCTCTGCCTGAGGACATTCTGCTTCTGAATGTCTGCAGAAATTATTGCTGGGATCCTGAGCCCTTGCTGGGTTCGTAATTTAATGTATCAGAATTTGTGGCTTGCAGGAAGTGGCGTTGAACCTGTCCTTCAAAAACAGAGTGTGGCTTTGCCGGGACAGAGTTTGAGGTGATGAACACTACCACTTTAAATCTGAGCCTTCTAGGAATACCTGTGTGCCTTAGTACCACTCCAGGCTGCTCCCAGCCCAGGGGAGGGTTCCCCAGTAGATGGGTACAGGCTTAGGCGCTGGCAAAATGGGGACTCACACACATGTGAAAAGTTAGTTTTCAAAAGCTCACCTAGAATTTTGGAACCAGAAAATCCATGAAAGATGGTAATCTCTCCTGCACGTGCTAAGCAGCTTCAGTCGTATCGTACACTTCGTGACCCTATGAACTGTAGCCCACCAGGCTCCTCGGTCTGTGGGATTCTACTGGCAAGAATAATGGGGTGAATTGCCATGCCCTCCTCCAGGAGATCTTCCTGACCCAGGGATTGAGCCCATGTCTCTTGTGTCTTCTGTGTTGGCATAAAGTGGTTCTTTACCACTTGCACCACCTGAGAAGCCCGACCTCTCCTAGTTAGTATATATTTTCTGATATATTGAATTTGAATCACATACAGGTGGGAGCCTCAAAATCATTTGGAATCAAGGGCCTTTAATAATCTTAATATGGCTCTGCCTCACACCACCCCAGAAATGTCCCCTCACCTCAGTCCTCAAAATTAACATGCAAAATCTTTCCCTAGTCTGGGGTTCAGGCCAGAGAGGAAAGGATGTATTGTGTTTCTTGCTATACTGGGGTTCCCTGTCATGCAGAGTGAGTGAGAGCTGATGGTGTTAACTGGTGCCCCAGACCACCAGGCAATTCATTTTACATAAAGAAATACCTTGTTTTCCCGCTTCTGATCTTGACCCTTGGCCCCGTCTTCTGTCGCTGTTGTAAGAGGCAAAATTAAGGGCCAAAGTCTGGAGACATAAGTGTGATGACTGCAGCTCTACTTGGCATCCCAAGCCCAAGTTGGGTTGCACCAGGTTCCCTGGGGTGGCAACCCAAGGGAGCTGCCAGGGGCACGTGTCTACCCATTGGTCTCTGGCTGTAGCTGTGCTGGCCAATGGGAAGGGACAGTGGTGAGGCGGGGACTACTCGCCCCCATGAGTACCGGGCTGCTGAAGCTGGGCCATCGCCTCCTACTTCCACCCTGACTGAAGTCTGTGGCTCTGATTCCACACCTGAGGGTAAGGACAACTGATTCAAGTTCTAGGCTGGAGATGAAGGCTCTTTACCATGGAACCTTTGGCTGGGCTGTGCCCAGGCTACTCTATTAGCAGGGTGGGAGGGATACAGGCAAAACCCTGGCCAGGGCAGCACTGGTGGAGGCCGACAAGCCTTGGGCTTCTGCCTCGAATTTCCTAGAGCTTGAAGAGAAAAGGGACTGTTGCCTCTGGTCAAAATGTCTGGGACCATCCTGAATTTTGTCCAGTTCACTCTGTGGTAAAGATGCTTAACCAAAGAGAAGGTTGGGGTCAGTGAAGTGGGAGGGATGGTCCAGCAATAAAGTTCAATTATATGAGAGGAGAAGATGATACATCACTTCTCAGTTGACCAAGTAGGGCAGAGAAAGAAGCACACGAAGAGGCAGCTTGGGAAACGCCTGAGCTCCGACCTCAGACTGAGTTTAGAGTCCAACTCTGCCACTGGAGTCTACTCAGCAGTATTTATTGAGCAGATTTTACAGGTCAGACCCTGGGTGTGGTTTGTGAGATACAAAGATGGATGAGGCATGGTCATTATCTATAAAATTTGGGGGATGTCTGTAAACACGTGGTTATCTACACCATTGTGGGGATATCTCACAGGATGATGGAGAAGTTCAAAAGAGGTAAGGTGAGCAAGCAGCCTGGCATCTACTGGGAACTTATGAAAAATCTTTTTTGTAGCAGACAGCTTCTGACAGAAACAACGATCTGTCTGGCCTTTGCCAAGCCCAATCCTTCCTGCCCTGGGGAGTGCTGCACTTGAGGCATCCTGGTTGTTTCCAGCCATAGATGCAGAGGCTGGAGTGGAAGGGATTTTAGAGGTCAGGCTGGCCTTGTGTGTTTGGGGATGCAGGTCCCTGGTCTGGAGAGACTCTGGTGTTCAGATCAAGCCTCGGGAGGGGTGCAACCACCTCACTCCTGGGGATTCCTGTCCTTAGGGGTAAGGTCAGCTCCTCCTGACAAGGTTGGGAACAGGGGGGACTTGATGCTGGCAGAGTATGTCCAAAGGAGCATGAGGGTGCCAGCTTTGTTCTAGAAGATGAGCAGTGGGAAGGGAGCCCGAAGCTTAATTGGCTGTTCTTGTTTCCTTCCCTTCATTCTTGAGGATTTGTAAAGAGGGACAGAGGACTGGCTTCTTGTCGTTTCTAAGGTGGCTGCAGGGACAGACTTCCTTCTTACTCCCTGTCAAGCTCGGGGACCAGGGGCTGCAGACCCTTGGCTGAGGTTGGGAGACAGAAGCTTTGGAGACTAGAATATTTAATTAGGAATTCTTCATGTGGAGAGACTAGTCCCAAACGTGTGTGTGTGTGTGTGTGTGTGAAAGAGAGAGAGAGAGATGAGTGTGTATGTGTGTGTGAGTGTGTGTGTGTATGTGTGGGGGGTGGGCACAAGGATGCTGAGTGAAAGCTTTCAGGTCACCCTCCTGGGTGCGAGGCAGAGCGTAGCTGATTTCTGGTTCTGCCGTTTATCATTAGATTGCACCAGGTGAAATTGCCAATATTTTGCACCAGGTAAAATTGCACGAGGTGAAATTGCACCAGGTGAAATTGCCATTTTTTGACCTTTAAAGACAGCAATCTCATTTAATTCAGCCCAAGAGTTGCATGCTCTTAAGCCAGCATCTTGGTCTCTTCAAACCTCTGATTCCTCTATAGAGTGGAGTCAAAAACAGCACTAATGAGGAGGATTAAATGAACTATAGTTTAAAACTGACTTATGCAATTTATACTGCAAAGTACTCTTACCAATTTCAAAGTGTTCTCATGTTCCTCATTGTACATGAATTCATTTAGCAGAGTAAGAAACAGTCTGAGAAGCCTTTTTTGAGGCAGTCGTAAGGTGATGGCATCTCTCAGGGATCTTCTCCTTAATCTCTCAGTTTCCCCATCTCTGAAGTTGGGGATATTTTCTTTGCTTCATGGAGTAAATATTGAAACAAATAACAAATGGCATAGTGATGGGAGGTGCTACTGTGGGAGCTGGTTTCTATGAAACAAAGTGAAGCGACCCAGTCATGTCTGACTCTTTGCGACCCCATGGGCTGTAGCCTACCACACTCCTCCGTCCATGGGATTTTCCAGGCAAGAGTACTGGAGTGGGTTGCCATTTCGTTCTCTAGAGGATCTTCCTGATCCAGGGATTGAACCTGGGTCTCCCACATTGTAGGCAGACACTTTACTGTCTGAGCCACCAAGGAAATCCTATGAGGATCTAACAATGCATCCCTTCCTCCCCCTTAGCCTCCCATTTGTACAAGCAGGGCAGGGGTGAGATGATTTCTGGGGTCCCTTTCAGTTTTCTTGGACTCTGCGATCTGTACTTTAATGCCCTTTCCTGCTGGAGGAGTTGGCATCGGCTTTGGTGACCTCTCTCCCCCATCTTACTCTGTCTCCTACCAGTCCCAGAGGAGACCCCATCATTGCATTTCACAAGATTCTGCTGTTGTTGCTGAAATTCCAGCAGGTCAAAGTGGAATTTCTCATACACTTAAATGAAAATGAGAGACTGTAATATGGACTTTTAGGATTCAGACAGCGTCATGGTCCATCCCCTTGTATAATTTTGAAAGCAAGCTTATCCATACCTGTACACAGTGCACCATGAAAGCTAGTGCAGTAGAAAGAACCCAGGCTTTGGATTTCAAAGTGCACTCTCCACACTTCCATTGGGTTGGCAAAAAGTTCATTTAGATTTGGAAAAACTCGAATGAAATTTTTGGCCAATACTTCTTATCCTCGAGCCGAAGTTACTAAACTTCTCTGGTCCTCAGATTTCTCTTGGAACTGAGTCCTGACCCCCTGGAGTAGTGGTGAGGGTGAAATGAGATTAAAGGGTAGTGGATGTACAAAGGGTGGTCCACAGCAAGTGCTTCATAAATATTTGCTTATATCTCTTTACTTATACCCCTGGAGGAGGGTATGGTAACCCACTCCAGTATTCTTGCCTGGAGAATCCCATGGACAGAGGAGCCTTGCAGGCTACAGTCCATAGGTGGCAAAGAGTTGGACACAATTACTTATTTGTGTGGAACACTTTAAAAGTTTATAAAATAATTCTTCATACTTTAAATGAACCTGTTCTCACAACAGTATTGTGAAATAGTCTATTAATAGGTAAGGATAAACTCATTAATAATCAGCTTTGCTTGCAAAGAACATGAAGTCTGGGAGGTGGGTTGGGAAGGTAAGTCACCCGGTGAGTTAATGATGGAGCTCAGACTAGAAGCCAGGTCACTGGATCATGACTTGGGGTTTCTTCACATTATTCTCTCTTCTATCCCCCATCCAATGGAATGGAATATTAGCAGGCAAATGTGTGACCTTGATGCTGTTTTCCTTCTTTGGACTATGCCTAAGTGTCCAGCATTATGCTTCAGAAGATCACAGTTTGATTTCCAGCTCCACTGCTCAAGATCTCTGGGATCTTGGACAAGTCACTTAACTTCCTGGAAACCCACTTTTCTCATCTCTAGAATGGGTACAGTCATAGATAACATCTATTGAGCTCTGACATGTGCGAGGCACTGTTCTATATACTTTATGTGGATTGTATCTTTTCTTTTATTATTTTCAAAAGAGAGCTTATGTTTAAAAATTTTTTTATTTATTTGGCTGTGCCAGGTCTTAGTTGCAGTATGTGGGATCTAGTTCCCGATCAGGGATCAAACCCAGACCTCCTGCATTGGGAGCATGGAGTCTTAGCCACTGGACCACCAGGGAAGTCCCAGATTGTGCTTTTTAATCCTCCAACAAGCCTATGCCTGAAACATATTACAAGGAAGAACAAATTATTTTCACCCAAGTACTGAGATCAGAGAACATGTGATCTCTATTTTACCTCATCCTGTCTCTCAAAATGGTTGTGAAAATTAAGTGAGATATTAAGTGAGGTGAGGACTTTAGAAGTGGCATTCTACAAAGACAAAGAATTACAAGTGGTTTTAGGATTAACTTCATGACCTATGTAAATGATTTCTTTATAGGCACAGCTGAGTCTTAGAACATAGTCTTAGATTACAGTTTTATTTAGTTATGTTTTCCCCTTTAGAAAGAGAGGTCTTTCAAAATAAAAATGTAATAATTGCTATATTTAAACAGGGAGCACGCATAGTTTTGGAATAAATTGTTTGAAAGTTCAGCATCTCTGCACTGACTTTCAATTGCTATCAATTGATGATTTTTCCACCCAGAGCTTTAGACGATAACCTTCTTCTTTAGTCAGAATCTGTTCTTCGCAGCAGAAACGTCCAAGGATTGTGTGCCCATCTGCCCTCACTCCCTCCTTCTATTACCTCCATCACCTGTCACTGTCATGGAACCCAGACTAGTTGCCCCTATGAAAAGAGAGATCGTTCCTTAACACGTCCCTTGGGCTGGGAAAATAGAATCTTGACTTTTAAAAGAAAAGGGGGAACCAGAGAATGCACGAGACCTGAGTTTTCAGTCCTTGCAATGATTTGGAGAAAGCCCCCAGTGACCCTGCGTCTTTGGGGCCCTCTGTAGCTGCCTCCACCAGTTCTCGTGTTCTGGATTCTCTCCTCCTATTTCTCTGTGGACAAGAACTTGGCCTTCCTCATTTCTGGAGAAAGCAAGCACAGAGCCTCTTGGTAGTCTTCTTAAGAGTTTTACTGCTAACTCCGTAGAGGAAAAGGATGGAGGTGACAAATTGTGGGAACGTTGGACAACATATAAAGTCTTAAAAGTCTTAGAACAAGTATTTTCTTTAAACACAAAAGGGACTTGACTGATCTCTTCTTGGCTTTGCAGCTAACTCCTCTCTTTCTTCTCATCTTGGCCTCAATTGGGCTTCCCTGGTGGTTCAGTGGGTAAAGAATCCACAGGAGACCTGAGTTTGATCCCTGGATCACGGAAGATCTCCTGGAGGAGGGCATGACAACCTACTCCATTATTCATGGACAGAGGAGCCTGGAGGGGTTTATGGGGTTGCAAAGTCAGACTTGACTGAAGCAACAAAGCATAGCACAAGCCTAAGCTATCTCATTTTCATTTATTTCCGGCAGTTATTGAGAACAATCACTTTGAATCCTCCAAATCCAGTAGAGGGGGACAAAGGTACAGGCTGATGATAAGAGAGCCTTGACTAGGGACTCGTACCACCAGGCGGCAGCGTCTGTCTCTATGGGCACCTCTCGGCTGTGTTGCTAGTCTCTCCTCTCTGCCTGCAGGTCTCATTCTCAACTCTCGCTTTACTTATAAGGTGATATTAGAACTCGATATCTGATAAATGATGCATCAGATCAATAGAGAGGAAAAATATTAATGTAAATAAATGTCTTTTAAACAGCTAGTCGTCAGATAGGAAGAAATCACTTGATTATCTTAGATCACAGCTTACCCAACGCAAAATATCAGACATGGATTAAAGAATGAAATTTAAAATATACCGAACAATAAAAGAGAAGAAAATAAAGTACTTACGAAATCCTAGTATGGATAAAGATTGTTTAACTCTTAGAAGCCAAAAAAAAAAAGAAATCAACTGAGTTGTTTATATAAAAACTAAAACTTAACAAAAAACTAAAACTTCTGTCACATAAAAAACAGGATAAGCAAAACAGAAAATAACCTTTACACTATAGATAAATCATAGGACATATGACAAAGAGCTGGTATAAAGAGCTCACAAAAGCTAATTCAAAAAGCACATTGTATCCCTAATAAATTAACTGATAAAGAACACTAGCAGAGAGATCAAAAATGAAGAAATTAAATTAGGAAATAGGCCTTTAATAAAATGTACAACGCACTAATTGTCAAAGCAGTGAGGTTCTATTTCTTTTGCTCACTAAACTGAGATCAACAAAACAGTTTGCAATGATGATATCCAAAGTTGAGGAGTGCAGTTAAGACAAGCTTTTTGTATACACACTGATACACTGTTGTGGAACAGCATGACAAACTATACTTTGGGAATATGTATCAGGAGCCTTAAAAATGTTCATATCTTTTGGTACAAAAATTTTACTTCTGGGAATATGTCATAGCACAATAATATTAGTTTGAGGATAAGCTATGTGCCAAAGATGTTTGTTAGATTTTAAAATGTTTCAAAATGAAAATATGTTCATGCTTCAATAAAATGGAAATGTTGACATATACCCTGGTTATATCCACTTGATGGACTAGCACACACATTTAAAATGATGATTACAAAAATTAGAAAATTGCAAAGCAAAAATTAGAGAATAAAATTTCTAGGAAAATATTATTTCCATTATGTTAAAAATAAGCAGATAGATTCTTGGGAATGGGGATTAGTTTATTTTCTGTAGTTTCCAAACTATTTATCTTACTATTTTTAATGAACACACATGTTTGTGTGTATGAAAGCTGAGCATACATATATATAAGTAAATATATATATAAGTTTATGTATAACTATACATATGAATAAACTTAACAATAGAATGGAAAAGACTAGAGATCTCTTCAAGAAAATTAGAGATACCAAGGGAACATTTCATACAAAGATGAGCTCAATAAAGGACAGAAATGGTATGGACCTAACAGAAGCAGGAGATATTAAGAAGAGGTGGCAAGAATACACAGAAGAACTATACAAAAAAGATCTTCACGACCCAGATAACCACAATGGTGTGATCGCCCACCTAGAGCCAGACATCCTGGGATGCAGTCAAGTGAGCCTTAGGAAGCATCGCTATGAACAAAGCTAGTGAAGGTGATGGAATTCCAGCTGAGCTATTTCAAATCCTAAAGGATGATGCTGTGAAAGAATTGCATTCAATATGCCAGCAAATTTGGAAAACTCAGCAGTGGCCACAGGACTGGAAGAGGTCAGTTTTCATTTCAATCTAAAGAAAGGCAATGACAAAGAATGTTCAAACTACCACACAATTGCACTATCTCACAAGCCAGCAAAGTACTGCTCAAAATTCTCCAAGCCAGGCTTCAACAGTACGTGAACCATGAACTTTCATATGTACAAGCTAGATCTAGAAAAGGCAGAGGAACCAGAAATCAAATTGCCAATATCCGTTGGATCATTGAAAAAGCAAGAGAGTTCCAGAAAAACATCTACTTCTGCTTTATTGACTGCACCAAAGCCTTTGACTGTGTGGATAACAACAAACTGTGGAAAATTCTTAAAGAGATGGGAATACCAGACCACCTTACCTGCCTCCTGAGAAATCTGTTTGCAAGTCAAGAAGTAACAGTTAGAACTGGACATGGAACAGACTGGTTCCAAATTGGGAAAGGAGTACATCAAGGCTGTATACTGTTACCCTGCTTATTTACCTTATATGCAGAGTACATCATGTGAAATGCCGGGCTGGATGAAGCACAAGCTGGAATCAAGATTACCAGGAGAAATATCAATAAACTCAGATACGCAGAAGACACCACCCTGGTGAAAGCAAGGAGGAACTAAAGAGCATCAAGAGGCTCTTTAGTTCCTCCTTGAAAGGGAGAGAGAAAAAGGTGGCTTAAAACTCAACATTCAGAAAACTAAGGTCATGACATCTGGTCCCATCACTTCATGGCAAATAGATGGGGAAACGATGGAACCAGTGAGAGACTTTATTTTTTGGGCTCCAAAATCACTGCAGGTGGTGATTGCAGTCATGAAATTAAAAGATGGTTGCTCCTTGGAACAAAAGCTATGACCAACCTAGACAGCATGTTAAAAGGCAGAGACATTACTTTGCCGACAAAGGTCCATCTAGTCAAAGCTATGGTTTTTCCAGTAGTCGTGTATGGATGTGAGAGTTGGACTGTAAAGAAAGCTGAGTGCTGAAGAATTGATGCTTTTGAACTGTGGTGTTGGAGAAGACTCTTGAGAGTCTCTTGGACTGCAAGGAGATCCAACCAGTCAATCCTAAAGGAAATCAGCACTGAATATTCATTGGAAGGACTGATGTTGAAGCTGAAACTCCAATACTTTGGCCACTTGATGTAAAGAACTGACTCATTTGAAAAAACCCGATGCTGGGAAAGACTTAAGGCAGGAGGAGAAGGGGATGACAGAGGATGAGATGGTTGAATGGCATCACTGACTGAATGATGATAGAGCCCCTGGTGATGGGCCATCGGGGTGGGATTCCAGACACAATGCACAATTTTGGGGGCAAGATTACTTATCAGGGATTTTTCTGCATCCCTCATAGAGGAAATTCCTCCTGAAGCCAAATTCAGTTCTGGAAGCTTTGTGAAATCTTTGAGACAAGCAAACTGATGAATAATAGTGAGTCTTTAGGGTAAAAAAATACACATGGACCATGTCTTGTTTAGAGTCAGTTTCTTGGAATTCGCTACATTTCAGACTCCACAGAGAGTATCAGCGATGCCTGTGATCCAGGATCCTAGGACCGGTTTCTCTCTCTGGTGCTTTCAGTAACCTAATAACAGAGGCAGGGATCAGGGGAACCAGAGTCCCTGTGCATACAAGGACTGTCTTTCAGGGGGGGATATGGAGGGCTGGTTCTGAGACAGGGAATCCCTTGGCCACCTGTGCCCCTTGAGCTTTTTCCCAGGGCTTCCAGAATACGTACTCTAAATGCACTCCATTCTCTTTCTCTCTTCCTTTTCTATTTTTCTTCCTCTTTCCCTCCTCTCTCTGTATTTCCTTTTTTCTTTTCTGTACAAAAGTATTTATTTAGTCCTTATTTTGTACTGGTGGGACTTTCTCTTTGGCTCTGATGGTAAAGAATCTGCCTGCCAAGCAGGAGATGCAGGTTCAATCACTGGACCAGGTAGATCCTCTGGAGAAGGAAATGGCTACTCACTCCAGTACTCTTGCCTGGAGAATTCCATGGACAGAGGAGCCTGGTAGCCTACAGTCCATGGGGTTGCAAAGAGTTGGAAATGACTGTGCAACTAACAGCCCCCCGCCCTTGTGGCTGTATTTAGTGGGTGAACAAATAAAATTACAGTACAGTGCAAGCAGTGCTGTGAAAGATAACAAGGGCTCTGGGGGAGGACAGCAGTCCAGGAGGAATAGCAGTCCAGATGGGGGAGGAGGACAGGGAGCACTTCCTGAAAGAGAGGACAGCCCATGTATCCTGAAGTCCACATAGGGATCAGGCAGGTGAGGGGGTACAGTTAAGGGGCTGCACAGGCCGAGGTCAGTGGATAGTCTCATGAGACAGCGTATCTCTGGTTGTCTGACCGAGGCTGTGTGTGTGTGTGTGTATGTGTGTATGTGTGTAGTTGTGTGTGTGAGCGAGCATGTGTGCATGCAAGTGTGTAATATACCAAATGTCTAACATATGGCCCAGGAGATGGGGAAAGGAAGAAAGAGAATGGGAGAGAAAGGAAGAGGAAGAGACAGAAAAAAGGAAAAGGGAAGAAAAAGGAGGGAGCCAAGAGGGGGAAGTTAGAGTCGAATGGGATGATCTGAGTCATCATTCTTGGAAAACCCAAGGGATAGAGTCCTGACAAATGGACTCTTGGAGCTTTCCCCATTCCTCCTACTGTGCTCAGATCTGAGGAATTGGGGGAGTGCTGTCTCACCGTCACTGGTGGTGGAAGAAAGGCGATCACCCATACAAAATAATGCTGAATACTGAAAATTTCAAGGCAGAGTGAGCACAAGGTGGGCTGGAAGAGTCAGAAGAGTCTTTCCAGAAGAGGTGAGTGTTGAGGGAGCAGGTTTCAGGCAGACTCTGCAGAGCTGACCAGAGTCCTGCTCGGGACCTGACGGGGGAGCTACGTGGGGGTTGCTCTTTTGTGGCTGACAACGTGGATCTGGGTTCCAGGGCTCAGGATGCTGCTGCTGGGAGCTCTTCTACTGCTACTAGCCCTGCCCAGTCATGGCCAGTACACCACGCAAGGGCCCCCGCTGCCCAAGGGGGCCTGCGCAGGTTGGATGGCAGGTGTTCCAGGGCATCCTGGCCACAACGGGACCCCAGGCCGGGATGGCAGAGATGGCACCCCTGGTGAGAAGGGTGAGAAAGGAGATCCAGGTAAGAATAAAGCCTTTGGCATCTTCCATCATAGACTCCTCCCGGGTAGAGGAAGGCTTCTAAAACCACGAGAGGGCAATAGTTACTGACTAAGGCCCATGTGCAGGGAAGAAGCAAAGCTTTTTGATGTGACCCATGAGCAACCTAAAGTGAATTGTGGATTGGCCTTCTAGGGGTGAACACACATGGTCCCTTTAAAACCAAGTAACCTTGGCTCTGCTCTACCCACACTACCTTCCCCATCCTCTCCCATCTCAGCCTCATCCATCCCTGTTCTCAGTCTGCTTATATTCCCATTTTCCTTAATGTCCCCTTAATTCCCATTCTATCCAGTGGCATTCAACCACACGTACTGGGACCTCCTGCAGGTCACAGTCCTTTTCTTGGAGAACTCTTGCCCTAGTGCACAGGACTGTTAAACCTTACTACCAGAGGGTCTACCCCAAATATGCCAAAGTGAATACAGACAAATGCCCAAAGAGTGGAATAGAGAGAAAATGCCCTTGATGCAGACCTAGATTGACAATGAAGGCTTTCAGGAGGAGGCGGGGCTTGAGTGAGACCTTGAAGGATGGGTGTTGGGCAACCTAGACAGAGAGGACAGAAAAGTCCCCTGTGTATGATTGGTTGAACCTGCACATAAAGTACTGGCAGGGTGGAGGGTCTGTGATGGAGACTTTTGGAGATAAGGTTGGAGAGGAATTTGTGGGAACCTGTGTTGTGGTGGATGTGGAGAAGGTTACGGCTGTCCCTTCTGGGAGCTCTCGTTGGTTCTTTGATCTGTAAGTCAAGCAGATCATAGGTAGGGGCCACAGGGACAGTGTTTCAGGCTGAAACCAACCTAAACAGGAGTTCTGTTCCTTGGGTCACTGAGGTCTTCTTGTTCTCTAGGTCTTGTTGGTCCTAAGGGTGACACCGGTGAAACTGGAATCACTGGGATTGAAGGTCCCCGAGGCTTTCCAGGAGTCCCAGGCAGAAAGGGAGAACCTGGAGAAAGTGCCTATGTATTCCGCTCAGCATTCAGTGTGGGACTGGAGACCCGGGTCACAGTCCCCAATGTTCCCATTCGCTTTACCAAGATCTTCTACAATCAGCAAAACCACTACGATGGCACCACTGGCAAATTCCTCTGCAATATTCCCGGGCTGTACTACTTCTCCTACCACATCACTGTCTACTTGAAGGATGTGAAGGTCAGCCTCTACAAGAATGACAAGGCCCTGCTCTTCACCCACGACCAGTTCCAGGACAGGAACGTGGACCAGGCCTCTGGCTCCGTGCTCCTCTATCTGGATAAGGGTGACCAAGTCTGGCTCCAGGTGTATGAGGGTGAAAATCACAATGGGGTCTATGCAGATAATGTCCATGACTCCACCTTCACAGGCTTCCTTCTCTACCATAACATTGAATGAGCACCATTAACTCAGAATCTCCAGTGGGCCAAGCAGCCCAAAGTGAAAGAACAGTCCACAGGTCTACAGTGTAGTTAGGGGACCAATTTTATTATCTAGCTGGGGGATTCTGAACATCATTCATGCATTCATCGATCAAGTACCTTTTTTAAGAAATGATATACTATGTTCCCAGGACAGTCTTGAAGAAGACATGTCCCCTGGCCTCAAGGATCTGTTATGTAGTGGTAATGGAAGGATTGATAACATTTGCTGGGGAGTTTCATATACATAACAAGATAACTAACTACAAGAAGGTATTTGACAGTGATATTCTGTGCCTGCTGTTTTTCCTTATGTTCTTGGCAATCCTGTGAAGTACATAAGAAACTATTCTTCTCTTTTTCACACTTGCAGTCCTGAGGATGAGAGAACTGTGTGCCTAAGTCACACAGGCATTAAGTGGCAGAGTTAGAAATCCAACCCCGGGCTGTGGACCTTTTCCAGTATATTGCGTCTGTTGTAAGGACTATATAGCCTTTTGGTAGGGTATTGGTAGGGGTCTCCCCCCAACTCATCTGAGGACCTTTGAACTGGCCTTCACCACATGTTAAGCCTTTCCTTTGAAGCACTCCCTCAGAGAAGGTGGTTCCAAGACTAGGTCCCATTCCAACTAGACCACTCCATACTTCCTCTTCTCTATGTCTTTCCTCAGACCCTTCTCTCTGGCCCAGAAAGTTGACTCCATCTCCACATGTTCACATCCTCCCTATTCCTCAAGACCACCAGGTTGGGAAGCTTCTTTGATGTGATATCTTTTCTTTCCTACAAGTCTTCTCACGCCTGGGCCCCTCTGCCCTTCCACGTGTCACCATGGATGAGAGTCCTGGGTCTGCAAGACATCCTCCCGAAGCCCAGGGATAATTACCCACAGAGGATCATGCTTCCTGCACACTGAGTCCCCTTCCAGGTCCTTGATGGATGCCTAATGAAGATCAAACTCTTGAACCTCCTATCTACCCAGAGTTAACTCCATTTCTGTCTTTCCATATAACCAATCCCTATCTACAAAAACAGTCTTATTTTAGGAACTCCTTGATTTTAAACTCCTAATCTTTGTTCCACTGGATGGCTTGAATCTTTTCCACTGAGGTTAGGGATGACTGTGCTTTCCAGGACACTTAAAGAATTTTCCCTTAAGGAAGTAACTTGAGCTTGCAATGCAAAGCCCATGAAAGAAGTTGGAAACTATTCTTTCTTTGAGCACCAACAGGGTCAGGGGAGACCTGGGCCTCCTGAATCTACTCTTGCTCTTTAGGAAGTGTTAAAAAAAGAAAGAAAATGAAGAAAAGAAAATGATAACTGAGGTGACTATTTTAATTAGCTTGATTGTAGTGATTGCTTCATAATGTATGTCTCTATCAAATCATCAAATTGTACACCTTAAATACATGTACTTTGAATTGTTAAATATTCCTCAAAAAAAAAAAAAAGGAATTACAGATAGTTGATGGTGGTAAACATCCTCTCAGGATGAAGATGAGTGATGCTCTTCAAAGATTTTAGCAAAAGCAGAGCTAATAGCATTCTGTGTAAATATAGAGATGGAAAACTTAGCTATTTGCTTGCAGTTTTAAATTCTGAATGATTTTCTTTTGACTATTCATTAGGCAATTATGATATCTACATATAAGTCTTAGTTTTTTAAAATAATTGTATATCATTATTTTCTACAAATAAAGATCCTGTCCAGCATTAAAAGTAGAACACTTATTTCACAGATCTTTTGTTTTCATTTTTGGAGACGACATGGGGTTTAGAGAGGGATGAAGAGGGGTAAACCTTGTGTTAATCAGAACTCTATTTTGTGAATGACAGATAAGACGTCCTTGCATTTCATAGGCTTTGGCTGGGTTGTGTGCTCATCTCTGACCAGTCACTGGAGTCAGGAGGATGTAATATATTTATTGACCTAATTGACTATGGCTCAAGCTTGAGAAGGAGTATTTTCCTTAAAGCAAAATCTGGACAGTTACCAGAGTGGTAGATTCAAGTCTTTGCTATCTGTCACATGCACCACTCAGAGTCTGGTCTGGGATTTTAGTAGTTTAATTCTTTTTAAAAAAATATTTATTTGCCTGTGCCGGGTCTTAGTTGTGGCACACTGGATCTTGATCTTCATGGTGGCCTGTGAGATCTTTTAGTTTCAGCATGTGGGATCTAGATCCCTGACCAGAGGTGGGATCCAGGTCCCTTGCACTGGGATCAAGGAATCTTGGCCAGTGGACCACCACAGAAGTCCCTGTAGTTTAATTCTTGAAGCCTCTGCTATGCTTCATTTGGTCTGTTCTGCATGTGTACACTGGGGGTTGAGTTTGGGACTTAGGGAGGGTCCCAAACATAATTAGAAGAGGTCCTGTTCCAGCTCTTTCCTCTCTGGCATGTCCCTATATTCTCCAGCCCCCAGGGACCCTCCTTTTCCTGATTCTTGTTGCCAGGAAACTCGGGTTCTCTCTGAATTTTATTTTCTTGCTCTATCGTGCAGTCTTGTGTGACTTAGGCTGTCTTGAGGGGGATAAAGCAGCAAGAGAAAAGAAAGAAAGGTGGGCTACAGAAAAGAAGGATTACCCACACTGTTTGAATAGCATGGCCCATTTCACTGGTTTCTCTGGTGAGAGAGAGAGAGAGATTTTTGGAGGAGGGAGTGAATTTTAGATGCTTGTGTTGCTGCTGTTGCTGTGGAAATGCAGCCAGTGCTTGGGGCTGATCCTGGCGGAGCTGGAAGAAAAAAGAGAAAAGAAAGCATACTTTAAAAAGTGGGATTTTTCTTACACTCTCTGTCATGCAGGAATCGCTTTTTCTGGTCTCAGCAAGAGGTGATTTCTCCTGGAAATGGTGATTTCTCCCAACAGTGCCTAAAACACAAATCCAGGACTTGGCCTGCTTTCAGGTCAAATCCATGAGACAAGGAAAAAAACCCCATTAAACTCAGCCAGGCTATGAGTTGTTATTCAAGTTTGAACTTCAGCCCTCAATCTGTCTGCCACTATTTACTTTTTAGACTCTTCGGATTTGCTTTTCTGCAATGTGTTTAGAGTTTTTGGTTGTAATCACTCAGAAAGGTAGAATCTGCCTGCTATGCGGAAGACCCAGGTTTGATCCCTGGGTTGGGAAGATCCCCAGGAGAAGAGAATGGCTACCCACTCCAGTGTTCTTGCCTGGAGAATTCCCTGGATAGAGGCGCCTGGCAGGCTATAGTCCATGGGGTCACAAAAGGTCGGACACAACTGAGTGAGTCAAATACACAAATCCATCTTGGCTGGCACCAGACACCCCATGTCCCACCAGACACCCCATGTATTCCTGAAGAAAGATAAAGGGCAGGAATCGAGTGATGGCAGGAGCCCAAAGAAGGCACATAAAGTACCCTGACATTGATGGAAGTCAAAGAAAATAAGTCCAATCTTGAGACTTGAGGTAGTCCATTGTTGAAGAAAGAATGTGGAGGGTACTGAACTCTCCTTGACCAAGGGAGGCTAGGGTCAGGTAAGGTCTTGATTATAACCCCAGCATCTGACTCTTCCTGTGTGTGGAGTGACTGATGAGATTACATCACATGTTGTGCAGAAGCAAAAGCAGTCAGCCTGACTCCACCACAGGGATAAAAGTAGAAATATTTACCTCCAATTCAGCAATTTTATTTAGCTATTTCCTTAGGAATGTTTGGAAACACCTAAGTGTTTAGTAAGATTGAGAAATAACTTGATTTTTTCCTTTATCTTTTTTTTTCCCTTTATCTTTTCAGTTCTCACTCAGGTATTTTACAGCAAGTAACCATGATCTTGAATGAAATTCACTACGTAAAAACCACATTTTCCCAAAAATAAGGGAAGAAATGAAAATGCAGAGACCACTTCCCTTTATTCATTACATGTGTCTTGCAAGATCAGTGTGAGTGGAATTCTGGAGCCAGGCTCAAGGTTTAAAGTGCAATTCAGCTTGTGTCAGTTAAGTTAGGGCTGTAAACAGGTCAAGCCTTCAGCCTTTGACTGAGTGTAGTGGACACCTGCTGGGTGTTCTTCCCTTTCTTCCCACGTGGTGGGGCCACTCCCATGCCCTGCCCTTCAGGCAACACTGTGGGCCTCTCCTAATTCCTTTCTCCTAGAGGTCATTGAATGGACCAAACCAGATGCTTCATCTAAGCTGGGCCATCCAGAGTTCCTCCAGCAATGAGCTAGGATGGATGTGAAATACGTAGATTTGAGACTCAGGGGTGGCCAACTTCTGCCCCATGGTCTAGAGATAGAAGCAGCCCAGCTGTAGAGAAAAAAGCAGGCTGAGAGAGAGAGAGAGAGAGAGCGAGCGAGCGTGCTCTGTTTCCAAGAAGCTTTTCCACTTTTTAAATAATTTTATTTATTTATTTTTATTTCAAGCTGCTCTGAGTCTTTATTGCCTGTGTACAGGCTATCTCTATTATGGCTAGTAGGGGCTACTTGCTAGTTGCAGTGTGTGAACTTCTGACCGTGGTGGCTTCTCTCGTTGCTATCACAAGAGCACTGGCTCTAAGCACTTGGGTTTCAGTAGTTGTGGTGCTCAAGTTTAGTTGGCCCACGGTGGTTGGAATTCTCCCTGACCAGGGCTCAGACCCATGTCCCCTTCATTGGCAGACTGATTCTTTTTTTTTTTTTTAATGGTTTGTGTCCACTGGGGCTTCCCTGGTAGCTCAGCTGGTAAAGAATCTGGCTGCAATGCAAGAGACCTGAATCTGATCCTTGGGTTGGGAAGATCCTTGAGATGAGGGCATGGCAACCCACTCCAATATTCTTGCCTGGAGAATCCCAATCTGGTGGACTACTACAGTCCATGGGGTTGCAAAGAGTTGGACACGACTGAGTGACTAAGAACTCAGAACTAAGAACAGCACAGCACATGCTTCCATTTATTTAAAGGTAAAAAACAAGCAAAACAAATCTATTCTTTTAGAAGCTGCGATAGAGTCACCTTTGAGGAGGAGGGAAGGAGAGCAAGGAGGAAGGAGCATAGCGTGGGTTTTCTGGGCTGCTGGTTATGTGGCAGGCCAATTCTTAACCACTGGAGCACCGGGGAAGTCCTATTGGTTCCAGTCCTTTTTGATATTCAGTTGTACACTTGCCCATGGGTCGGTCACTTGAGGCATCAATTCCTGGATTTTTGCATTATTTTCTCTTTTAACTTAAGCTAGCTTGAGTTGATTTCTGCTATTTCTGCT
Organism: Cervus canadensis; assembly: GCF_019320065.1. Classification (NCBI taxonomy): domain Eukaryota; kingdom Metazoa; phylum Chordata; class Mammalia; order Artiodactyla; family Cervidae; genus Cervus; species Cervus canadensis. Next base: position 56,263,308 of record NC_057392.1, on the reverse strand, counting down.
ATCTCTATCTAAAGAGTATAAGAGGTCAGGAATTAGTCTATGACTGTGCCCAGGTTCCAGGCTGAGGTCTAGTTAGGTAGAATACTCAGTCTTTCCAATCATGTCTGACTCTTTGTGACCCCATGGACTGTAACCAGCCAGGCTCCTCTGTCCGTGAGATTCTCCAGGCAAGAATACTGGAGTGGGTTGCCATGCCCTCCTCCAGGGTATCTACCCAACCCAGAGATCAAACCCACATCTCTTGCGTCTCCTGCATTGCAGCTGGATTCTTTACCACTGAGCCACCAGGAAAGCCCACTTGGTAATGGGGTAACAAAATTAAGTCATTAGGGCCCATGAAATCAAACCTAGAACTCAAGTTTCATTTATATTTATTTTATTGGCAATTAATTCCCTAGCTTGGAAATTTATTATGGGCAGAGACTTTCTATTTCATCTTTGAATTTTTTCTTGAGATCATTCATTCAGAAAGCACTTATTAAGCGTACACTATGTGCCAAGCACATAAAAATTTTTTAAAAATAATAACAACAATAATAATACAAGTCATCATTTTTATGTACTTGCTTGAAACACATTCCTTTTTTTAATCCTTATGACACCCTGTACATTAGATAGCATAGACCTAATTATCAGATAAGAAAGCTGGTGAAAGTGTGATCGAAAGCCACATCTAGTAATCTGTAGAGCAAGGATTCATGCTCAGAGCTGCCTGATTCTAAAGCTTATGCTTGTAGAAAGAGTGAATCCAAATCCCACTCCTTTCTTCTTCCTAATTTCAAAACATTTGGAGGATAGGGTATTTATATATCCTGTAGCCCCAATGGCAGCAGTCATGTAAATAACAGTAGTGGAAAAACTTGCCTTTGAAAAACGAGTCACTGAATTTGCTATATGACAGAGAGTCTGGCTGTTAAAAGGAAATATGATGAAATGTCTCACTCATCATTTATGTGGACAAGTTCTGAGGACTGCACTGAGGTTCTTTGTAAGTGTGATGCAAGAAAAAAAGGAGTTTTGTTTTTTTTTTTTTAAATGCCAGCTTGCAAAAGAGTTTCTTTATGCCAGGTAAAATAGGTTGAGTCCATGTTCAACCATTTGCTATTAAAAACATTTTATGAATTAGAAATGCAATGCTATTTCCTTAATATAATAAAGAATAACACATTTGAAACAATGTCCAGCATTATAATAAAATAGTGGAACACAAAATGCATCTCCATCAAAATTGGATACAAAACAAGGATGACTACTATTCTCAGTCTTCTCACTTAACAGTGTACTGGGCGCTCTATTGCTTTACCTCTTATCTTTGAGATCTGTCTTACGTCATTCATGTTCTTACCACAATCTTCCATAGAACAGGCACCTACAGGAAGTTAAAAAAATTTTTTTCTTGGTATATACTTTTTTCTCCCAGACTGTGTTCTCGGTTCCTCTTTGGCACATTGGGTTTCTCTTTCTGTTTTTCTGCAGTGTACCTGACTGATTCCTGCTTGCTTGTGCTGAACATGGGCAGGTCTTTCAAGACCTTCAGACCTCTCAGAGGCAGTGAGGATGAATTTTCCATGACTTCTTTCATCCCTGACACTTGCATGTCTCACCTCCAAGTTACAGGGTGGAGCTAAAAGTTATTTTCTATCCATTCTTTGGAGACTGAGGACAGAAAGAGTAGGAGTATACTTCTGCTGGGGCTGTGTGAGGTCTTTATAACCTGGGTTTTACTCTCCTGAAATGACGTTGCATATCTGGTACCAGAAATTGGTCCATCTTGTTAGCCATACCTCCTGTTCTCAGGATACTACTGGATTCCTGATAGTTCTCTGGGGCCTTTCCTGTTTCTGCTGAGCTCTTGAAGTTGGGATCTATACTCTGAGGAGTGTTTCTCTGAGCTGCTTCCTTACCTCCTGAGTCTGTTTAACCACAGGTTGGGGAGTACTAGTGAGAGATCTCAGGAAATCCGCTTCTTTCTGGGTTCAGTCATGGTGGAGGCTGCAGTGGGCTTAGAAGCTGTGCTTTGATCTGTCAGAATGCTTTGCCTCTTTCCTCAATGGCCACACTTTGAAGTCTGTAGCTTGTAGCTCTACCCCTTTTCTTATTCTGTTGCTGCTGCTGAATTTTCAGAGCTGTTAGTTTTGTGTATGTGTGTGATGGTCATCTGAAAGAACATACAGGTGAGACAATATAAAAACACATTTTTAAAAATAATAGGTTATTGATGGCATTGGAAGCTACCTTTACCAGATGATAAAACATATTACAAAATATAGTAATTAGAGTATTCCTGGCATAAGTATAGACAGAGAGATAAAAAAAGTTTAATATGTGATAAAAAGAAGTTTTATGCATTTCATTTATTTAGAGCAAAAGACTATTCTTGGCTCTTTCCTCATATATGCTTGAAAGATCAGATAGTTAAATTAACTGAAAGTAGAAAACAAAGCTATTAAAAAAGCCACTCTAAATGTACATAAAAGTGACTCTCAAGTCTCTAGATGGGGAGGAGATGTTCTGAGATGAGAGAAGATACAATAGAGGAAAAGATAAATAGATGTGATACATAAAGCTTTAAACTTGTGTTTTTTAAAAAAGGCTTTTTTTTTCAACAAAATTACAATGCAATCAACAAACTTGATGCTATTGTAATAAATGTGATATGTTAATACTTTTACTATATGAAGAGGTCAAACAATTTATTAAGAGAAACCTAATACCTCCAATAAGCACATGGATAAGAACATGAAGCAACAAGCCACAAGAAGGAAAAATACATGAATTATAAATTTATCCACATGCATTTTCTCTCTAATAGATGCAAGTGGAAACAACAAAGTTATACTATATCACTCTTAACTATACAACTAATAAGAGATTATTTTAAGGAATTCCCTGGTGGTCCAGTGGTTAGGATTCTGTGTTTCTACTGCAGGGAGCTTGGGTTCAATCCATGATTGGGAACTAGGATCCCACGAACCAAGTGACCAAAAAACTTGTTTAAGTGGTAATACTTAATGTGGATATGGAGACATGAAGGCTTCCCTGATGGCTGAGATGGTGAGGAATCTGCCTGTAATGCAGGAAACCCAAGTTCGATCCCTGGGTCAGAAAGATCCTCTGGAGAAGGGAATGGCTACCCATTCCAGTATTCTTGCCAAGAGAATTCCATGGACAGAGACTGGTGGGCTATATAGTCCATGGGGTCGCAAAGAGTCGGACATGACTGAATGACTAACACACACACGGAGACATGAATTTGGCATCTTTATATAATTTTGCTGAGAATATTAATTATACAGCTCTTTGGAAACAAATTTATCACATTTTATCATGGACATTTAAAATGTTCATACATTTTGTCCATGAATTAAATTTCTGAGATTATGTGTGAAGGGAACAATCCTAAATGCAGAAAAAAAATCTCTAGGTGTAAAGATATTTATTGTAGTATTATTCATTAAGGAGAAATATTGGAAACAAGCTAAATGTTCAATAATGGAAGAATGGTTAACATTATAGTTTGGCTGCATAATGAGGTATTTTACACTCGTGACCAATGACATTTCAAAAAATATATAGATTGTGGTGTATGATCATAAATATGCACAGACAAACACTGAAAGCAAAACCCACAAAAATACTAAAAAATAGTTATCTCTCAGTTGTGTAATTAACAGCAGTTAACAGTACTTATTTTTTCTTCCTTTTTTGTATTATTTTCAAGACTGTCAGTTACAACCTGATTCCAACCAGTGTGACCAAAAATAGGAATTTATTGGTCAAGTAACCAAAAATTACAGGGATAGAGCATGTTGTTGTTGTTCAGTTGCTAAATCATGTCTGACTCTTTCGTGACCCCATGGACTGTAGCCCACCAGGCTCCACTGTCCATACGATTTTTCGGGCAAGAATCCTGGAGTGGGTTGCCATTTCCCTCCTCAGCGGATCTTCCTGACCCAGGGATTGAGCCCGCATCTTGGGTTTAAATCCATGGGCTACACTGATGTGGCCATGAGTCTAACTGTCCTCTCATTTTATCTTATCTCTGCTTCTTTCTGCATCTTGATGAAGTTTTTCCTTGCTGTAAATCCTGGCTTCTTGTGTGAGACCAGAGAAGCTGGCTGAAAAACATTTCTACTTGTGTCCTTCTTATACCTCTCTATCCCAAAGCTAAAGAAAAATTTGTTTTTCTGATGGATATATATCAAACCCCTCTGTACTTAGTGATTATCTTGATCAGGTCACATGCCTACCCTGATCAAAAGGGCATATATATATATATACCTCTGCTGTTAATAGTGGAGGAGTCAGGGGAAATATGTGCATGAATTAGTCCCACCCAAATCACTTTCAGTGAGAGATCCACAGGAAAGAGTGCTTCTAATATGCGAGAAAGCAGGGATAGTTAGGGGAAAAATATAGCATTTTTTATATAATAAAGAAGTACCATATAAATTGAAGAAAAAAGCACAACTGATTTTTAAGAGAAAACTATCACCGTCCACCCATTTCCACCTCCACTCTATTCAACAAAGGAAAAAAATACAGCACTATTCAGATTTGACTGGTAAGAATGTGTCATTTCTTGCATCAAACTCAAGAAAACCAATGCATTAAATAGCTAACAAAAAAGCAATAAATCTTATAGATGAAAGTAATGTGCAGTTGTAAAGATTGGAAGTATCAAACCTAGCAATAAAATGAAAAGCTATTTAAAGGTAAAGGTCATGTGACTGGGGAAAAATATTGTCTTCAGTTATGATACAGAAAAATCAAGCTTTGAGCTAAAATGCTGCCCATCCTCAGAAACAAACAAGGCTTGTCAAACTAAAGTGAAACAAAACAAAATTGTGAGAGTGGGCTTCTGTCCAGCAGCACAATGTCAAGTGTCCTGATGGAGATTTGGTGACCATTCACTCACTAGCTGTCCTGCTAACATTTTCTTGTTCAGTTCAGCTCAGTTCAGTTCAGTTCAGTTCAGTCGCTCAGTCGTGTCCAACTCTTTGGGACCCCATGAATTGCAGCACGCCAGGCCTCCCTGTCCATCACAAACTCCCGGAATTTACTCAAACTCATGCCCATCGAGTCGGTGATGCCATCCAGCCATCTCATCCTCTGTCGTCCCCTTCTCCTCCTGCCCCCAATCCCTCCCAGCATCAGGGTCTTTTCCAATGTGTCAGCTTTTCACCTCAGGTGGCCAAAGTATTAGAGTTTCAACTTCAGCATCAGTCCTTCCAATGAACACCCAGGACTGATCTCCTTCAGGATGGACTGGTTGGATCTCCTTGCAGTCCAAAGGACTCTCAAGAGTCTTCTCCAACACCACAGTTCAAAAGCATCAATTTTTCGGCGCTCAGGTTTCTTCACAGTCCAACTCTCACATCCCTACATGACCACTGGAAAAACCATAGCCTTGACCAGACGGACCTTTGTTGGCAAAGTAATGTCTCTGCTTTTTAATATGCTATCTAGGTTGGTCATAAATTTCCTTCCATGGAGTAAGCGTCTTTTAATTTCATGGCTGCAGTCACCATCTGCAATGATTTTGGAGTCCCCAAAAATGAAGTCTGACACGGTTTCCACTGTCTCCCCATCTATTTCCCATGAGGTGATGGGGGGAGTGAGCAGTGCTGGAAGCCAAGACCCAGGGCAGTCTTACCTCATGAAATCATTCATGTTACTTATTGCATCAGTAGTTCTTTCATTGCTTAGTAATATTCCATTGTATGGATATAGCACAATTTTTTTTATCCAGGCATTTGTTGATGGCCCTTTGAGACTTTTCCAGTATTTGGCTATTATGAATAAATCTGTTATGAAATTGTATACATGTTTTTTTGGTGGATGTATATCACTGTTTTTCTTGAGTAAATACCTAGAAGTAGAATTTATGGGCCAAATGGTAAAGGAAAATTTAACTTTTAAAAAATACTGTCAAACTCTTTTCCAAAGTAGTTGCACTATTTTATATTTCCACAAGCAGAAAGTGGAGAGTTCCAGGTACTAACACTTATTCTCAGTCTTTTTAGTTTTAGCTATTTTACCTTTTTAATTTTAGCTATTTTAGTGTGTGTGAAGTGAGACTACATCTTGGTCTTGATTTACATTTTCCTGATAACTAATGAGTTTGAACTTTTAAAATGTGCATAGTGGCTATTTGTAAAGATTATTTTGTGAAGTACCAGTTCAAATCTTCTGCTCATTAAAAAATAACAGGCTTTGGGACTTCTCTGTTGGTCCAGTAGCTAAGACTCCATGCTTCCAAAGCAGGGGACCCAGGTTTGATGCCTGATTGGGGAACTAGATACCACATGCCACAACTAAGAGTTCACGTGCCACAACTAAGACACAATGAGTGAGTGTGAGTGAGTGAGTGTGAATGTGAAGTTGCTCAGTTGTATCCGACTCTTAGCGACCCCATGGACTGTAGCCTACCAGGCTCCTCCGTCCATGGGATTTTCCAGGCAAGAATACGAGTGGGTTGCCATTTCCTTCTCCAGGAGATCTTCCCGACCCAAGGATTGAACCTGGGTCTCCCGCATTGTAGGCAGACACTTTACCATCTGAGCCACCACGCAATGCAGCTAAATAAATAAATTAATTAAAAAAGAATAGGCTTAGTTTTTTTAGAGTAGTTTTAGGTTCACAGAAAAAGTAAGGAGGAAGATACAGAGGTTTCTTATATACCCTCTGCTCCCACACATGCATGCTGCTGCTGCTGCTAAGTTGCTTCAGTCTTCAGTCGTGTCTGACTCTGTGAGATCCCATAGACGGCAGCCCACCAGGCTCCTCTGTCCCTGGGATTCTCCAGGCAAGAACACTGGAGTGGGTTGCCCTTTCCTTCTCCAATGCATGAAAGTGAAAAGTGAAAGTGAAATCGCTCAGGCGTGTCCGACTCTTCCAGACCCCCACACATGCATAGCCTCTTTCATTATTAACATCCCTCACCAGAGCAGTGCATTTGTTATGATTAATAAAAGTACAATGACGCATCAGAATCAACCAAAGTCTATAGTTTGCCAGAAAGTCTACTTTCGGTGTTGTATATTCTCCAGGTTTGGACAAATGTACAATAACACGTGTGCTTCCTTATAGTATCATATAGAATGCTTTCATTGCCCTAAAAATCCTCTGTGCTCCGTCTGTCAATCCCCCACCCCCACCCCCCGGCAATCACTGGTCTTTTTACTGTCGCTGTCGTCTTACCCTTTCCAGAATGTTGTATAGTTGGAATCATACAGTTGGTAGTCTTTTCAGCGTGGGTTCTTTCACGTAATGATATGCAATTATGATTCCTTCGTATGTTTTCAGAACTTGATAGCTCATTTCTTTTTTTTTTTTAATTCCCCATCCCGATCCCCCCTCCCACCTCTCTCTCCACCCAATTCCTCTGGGTCTTCTCAGTGCACCAATACAGTATACTAATGCACATATATGGAATTTAGAAAGATGGTAACAATAGCCCTGTACGCAAAGCAGAAAAAGAGACACAGATGTACAGAACAGACTTTTGGACTCTGTGGGAGAAGGCGAGGGTGGGATGTTTCGAGAGAACAGCATCTAAACATGTATATTATCTAGGGTGAAACAGCTCATTTCTTTTGAACACTGAAGAATGTTCCATTATCTGGATGTAACACAGGCTCATTCACCTACTGAAGAATATCTTAGTTTCTTCTAAGCTTTGGAAATTATGAATAAAGCCACTACGCTGTAAACATCTGTGGGTTTTGCTCATTCTAAAATTGGATTGTTTATCTTATTATTGAGCTGTAAGAGTTCTTTATTATAAATACAAGTCATCTATCAGATACATGCATCATAAATATTTTCTCCTAACTGCTGGTTTACTGTTTTATTTTCCTAGTTGTGTCTTTTGAAGACACAACATTAAAACTTTTGATGGAGTCCAATTTATCATTTTTTTCCTTTACAGTTTATAGTTTTATAGTTTCTTTATGTGTTCTAAATCCTTTTAATAATTTTCATGTATCTCAATGTTGGAAAACTTTCTCCTGTGTTTTTAAAAATAGTTTTATTGAGATATAATTTATATACCATACAGTTCACTGATATACAGTAGAACTCAATGATATTTTAATGCATTCACAGGGTTGGACAACCATCACCACAATCTAATTTTAGAATATTTTCATTTCCCCTAAAAGATACCTTGTAACCTTCAGCAGTTATTCCCTATTCTCAATTTAACTCTATCTCTCATACCTCCTAGTCTAGGCAAACAATCATCCTGAACATTTCATAAAAATGTACTCGTGACCTGTGGTCTTTTGTGACTGGCTTATTTCACTTAGCATAATGTTTTCAAGATTCATCAATACTGTAGCATATATCAGTACTTTATTCTTTCTTATTGTGGAATAATATTCCATTGTATGGATGTAAACCTATTTTATTCACCCATTCATCAATAGATGAATATTTGGGTTGTTCCCACTTTTTGGCTGTTATGAATAATGCTGCTATATATGAAAGTTGATGTACAGGTTTTGCTGTGGGTATGTTTTCATTTCTCTGGGTATATATCTAGAAGTAGAATTTCTGGATTGAATGGTATTGTATTTTCAGCACATCTTAGGCAGGTTTTATTATATTTATTCTTAAGTATTTCACATTTTGGACTTCCCGGATGGTGCAGTGGTAAAGAACCTGCCTGATAATGCAGGAGACACAAGAGACTCAGGTTCGATTCCTGGGTCGGGAAGATCACCTTGAGGAGGAAATGACAATTCACTATGGTATTCTTGCCTGGAAAATTTCATGGCCAGAGAGCCTGGTGGGCTACAGTCCATGGGGTTGCAGAGTCAGACATGACTGAGCATGTAGGCATGCATGCACAATTGGCATTGTTTCTACACGTTTCAATATCCAGTTGTTTGTTGCTAGTATGTGAAAGTGTAATTGACTTTTATATATTAGTCTTATTTTCTGTGACTTTGTTAGAGTCACTTGTTAGTTCTAATTGCCTTTATTGTGGACTATCAGGGATCTTCTGTGTACAGGATTATGATTAATTATATATTTTTCTTTTCTAATATATGCCTTTTATTAATTTTTCCATCTCTTCCTGTATTCAATTAGTACAATGTTGACTAGGAATGAGGAGGGTGGATATCCTTCTCTTGTTCTTGATCTCAGCTGGAAAGCATTCATTCTTTCACCATTGAGGATATTAGCTGCAGGGTTTTTTTTTTTCACATGCACCCTTTATCAGATTGAGGAAGTTTCCTTCTATTTATAATTTGCTGAGAGCTACTATCTTTAAAGCATGAATGAGTGTGATATTTCTGCAGATTTTTTTTTAGGGGGCAGGGGATCTTTTAAGATGCTTATATGCTTTTCCTTCCTGTCTCTGAAAATATGGTAAATTGTACTGACTAATTTCCAGATGTTAAACCAGCTTACCGCCCGCCCTTCGCCCCCTGACCCCTGACCCGGGAATAAACCTCAGCTGATCACGTTATATGATTCTTTGTGTACTGCTAAATTTGTTTTTTTACTGAACCATACTTGGGTCCACTTGCTCGCATGCAGTAAAGTCTGCTGACACCAGGTTGTAGTGAATGTAGCACAGCATTTATTGCAAGCCAGTTCCATTCAGTTCAGTCGCTCAGTCATATCCGACTCTGCGACCCCACGGACTGCAGTACGCCAGGCCTCCCTGTCCATCGCCAAGCAAAGCGAGGAGCAAATACAGTGATCTGAGTTGCTCTAACAGAATGCCATAGACTAAGTGACTAAAACAATAGAAATGTGCCTTTCACAGTTCTGGAAGCAAGAAAGTCTGAGATCAGAGTGCAAGCATGCTTGTCAGGCCTGGGGAGGGTCTCCTTCCTGGTTTGCAGATGGCTGTCTTCTTGCAGGAACCTCACATGATAGAGCAAGAGAGATCATCTCTCTTGGATCTCTTCTTAGAAGGGCACTAAACCCATTCATGAGGATGCTAACCTCATGACCTGATTAATTGCCTAAAGGCCCCTCATCTAAATACCATCACGTTGGGGATTTAGGCTTCAGCATATGAATTTTGAGAGGACACAAACATGCAATCCATAGCAGTGTCACAGCAATCTATTAGGATAATGTTGATACCCAGAAACGAAACATGTTGGCAGGTGTGTCTATAAATGGGGCAAAATGCCTGCCTATTTTAGAGAATGGTGTCAGAGCTCAAATAACTTGGAAACCTCAACTCTGGACTGGTTGTCTCAGTATTAATTACAGCCAGAAATGGAGATGAGAAGAGTGACTTACAGACTCAAACATGTGTTTGAATGATGTTATTAACCAAGTAAACTTTATAAAATCCAGGCTTATGAAAGTGTAACTGTTTTCTGTAATTTGAGCTTATAGAAAACTTCCTTAATATTCCACTGCTGCACACACGTAGCTGCTGACTGGCGGAGGTCTGGCAAAGGGAGAGTCAGTCTTTAGCAATGAGTCGAAGTAGCAGTTCTTTCTCAGATTCACACATTCCTTCTGACTTATTGGCAGCAAGATATTATCTGGTTCATAGTCTTGCTTACTTGGCAGACTCATTTGTTTTAGTAAATAGGAATACATTAAATGTGAATCCTAAAGACAAAGACCTTACTGTTTTCCTTACTCATGACAAAATTATAGTCACATAAAAGGAAGTATGAATTCTGGTATTCAAATGAAGAATAAGTTCTATTGAGTGGCTTTCCCACCCTGGAAAACTTTCCCTCAGAGAATAATTTCATGACGGATGATTCAATGAGGAATGCTACAATGCTGTGAATGTCTGAATGCCAAACTGCTTTCAACGAGTGAGTGTTTTCTCTGGAAAATGAAAATTGTGACACGGGCCAGGAAATAGTATGCTCCCTGTCTTCTGTAATAAAGGGAAGGGCACTGACTGGGACTCAGGTGTAACAAAGATTTAAAATATTTTGAAGTAGGAACCTGATCGAGTATTAGATAAAAATATCCTTGATTTCCCAGATGCAGCAAATAAGCTACCAGTGCACCCCATTTTTTTCTTGCTATAGTGCTGTGTCATAAAAAATGCACACTATTGAGAGAGATGGTTTTTTAAAATGTGTAGGGAGTTACAGCCCTCACAGTGAACATGAGAATTGAGATGTTAATCTGTTTCCTTTGCTGGTCTTCAGTTATCTCTTTGTTATGAGCTTCTCCTCTGGCTGAGTATCATCCACTCTCTGAAGATGGATATTTTTCCTTCAGTATACTCAGTGATGCAAGCCAACTATTTTGGATATACTCAGAATTCTTTAAAAAAAAAGGATTCTTAAGGCTAATTTTAGTGAATTTGGCTATTGCCTTAAGCGGTGTGACAGAGACCACTGGAACTTACTGATGTCTGCTTGCTCCTCTGTATCTCTTAGCCTCCCTGTGGTTACCTTGGACCCACGAGTAGATCTGGCCAATGGAATGTAAGCAATGAGTGCCATTTCCAGCCTGAAACAAATGTCTCGTGTACCTTACCACACACTGTGTTCTCCTCCATTGTGAGAGTAGACGCCAACGGTTAATGATGATGGATGGATGATGGTGGAGTCACAGGGTGGAGGATTCTGTATCCCAGCACCACCTTTTGGAGGAGAGAGAGCTTCTGTAGAGAGTGCCCCACCCTATCAGACTATGACATGAGTAAGAAATAAAGCTTTACTAAGATTCATTTGTTATAAAATTTTAAGGGCGATTTAGATAACATCACCCACTCAATGGATATGAATCTGAGCAAACTCTGGGAGATAGTGAAGGTCAGGGAAGCCTGGTGTGCTGCAGTTCATGGGGCCGCAAAGAGTTGGACATGACTGAGTGACTAAACAACAACACTATTACTGCTAGCATTTCTTTTTCCTTTAGATGCCAACTTCTCAACTCCACAGTCACTCCCAGGTAAGCTCAATACTCCCTTCATGTTTCCTCAAGATGAAGCACAGCAAGTTCCTGAATATAGTCCTGGAAATAAACATGTAATTGTTGAAGACCAGATATCAAGGTTTTTTTGTTCAAACTATCAGCTCCAACCTTCTCATAAATTGATAAAAGGATTTATCTGCTAAAAAGTGATCTTTAAAATACCTTACGTATTATTTTGGGAATATACTATCATAATGCTGGCTGATTCTTGATTTATATAATTAAGTTAAATGTGTCAATTTCATTGTGTTCTGAAATTAGTACTATGACTTTCAGGTTTTCTCTTAGATACCAGGCTAGAGGGTGTATAATAACTAGATGGCCTTGAAATGTAAAATAGAAATATTATTTCTGTTCATCTACTTATCCATTCAATAAAAACATGCTGACCACCAATTATTATGCAGGAACTGTGCTGTCCAATTTAGAAGCCGCTAACCACACGTGGCCTGTTTTTTAAATTTAAGTTACTCTAAATGAATCAATTTAATTAAAAATTCAGTTCTTTAGTAGCACCTACCACATTTCAAGTGTTTAATAGCTACATATAACTAGCAACTATCTTCTTGGACAACACAAGACGAACATTACCATCATCCGGAAAGTTTCATTGGACAGCATTCATCTAGAAAAAAGATAGACACTATACTCATAATTTTTCTTTAATAGAGTCACTGTTTCCATAAAAATTAATAAAATGACATTAGGCTGCCAGAGAGGTCAGGAAATCTGTGTATTGGCAATAACATTTGAACTTAGTCTTAAAAGTGAAAAGGCATTTGCTATATACCAATAAAAGTGAATGGCAGATACAAAGTCAAAAAAGCATAAATGGGCTGATAAAACAAGGTGAGATGTTCAATGTGACTGGAGAGAAACATATGTAAGAGTAAAGAGCAGAGGTGAGTTAGGCAGGCAAGAGCAGGCAAAGTACTTGGACTTCACCTGTCGATGATGGGAAGCTAACAAAAATCTTTTAAGTAGGAGAATCGTAGCATCAGATTGGCATGGTATGAAGGTCACTTGCTGGTGTTATTGATGTTGAAAGACCAGATTGGAGGTTATGGGTCCCAGCAGAAGACGACAAAAACAACAGTAACTGAACTGAAGAGGAAAGAGTCAATTTTAGAGATATTTCTATATTAAAATTATATCACTAGAGTTTATGTAATTTAGACTAACATTTTCTGCTCAATCAGTTGGAGTGTTGGAAGGAGAAGTAAAAGTGTGCGTTAGTTTGGGGTGGAGGTCTCGATCCCTGTTCACAGAGAATAAACAAGCATAGGTTTTGGTATACTTATCTACCCTATCACACCCAGGCTGTTCTCTTGAGAAAGAGGTGGGTGCATCAGTTTACTCAGGGAAATTCTCTGTCCTCCCTGACATTTGAACATTTGAAGTTACAAAAAGGCCACTTTGTCTTATTAAGTCTTTCATTAAAGGGACTCTGGATGTTACCTCTGTGTTGAGAATTATTCTCTTTAAAATGCATTTATTTTGTCATCTAAGATTTTCACACTGTACTGTGAGTTATTTTAACACAGGGCATATCTACATATGTTGAGGCATGACGCTATGAGTAGTGGTGGATGAGGTATTTGGAATTTACGTAGGCACTGACCTTATAAAAACTTCTAAGGCTGGTGGCTGCTGGCTGGTGAAGAGCTTTTGGGAATAGATGACCACTGATAAGAACCTTGCTCTCCAATTGTGATGAGATTTCTGGTTCACTTTTCAGTCTACCTAAGTAAAATTTCAAGTTAATTATGGTTTCTCAGATAAGAGCAGGAAGAGTTTACAGTACAGTCAGCTGACCAGATTAAATTTAGCACTGAGCCTTCTTTCCTCCCTACTGGGTAAACTTCCTTTTCTCACTTTCCTAACGAGTTCTTGTTTCTGAGGAAAATCTCCCTGAGATCAAACACGAAATCAAATAGGAGAAATTAGTAAGCCCTTTAATGGTGAGAGATTCTGAAGTCCTAGAATATGTCTGGCTGATGGGAAGTTCAAGAATTAGAAGAAGGTGGAATGTTCAGGGCCCTCCACCTGCTATCCGGTCCCTCATCATGGGTCTGTCTGCAGTGATAAGAGACATAGAGGGATAAAAAGTTCTCCAGGAAAGTTTTTGTACACAACCTTGTCGAAAAACAGCATGTAAATCTCTCTTCTTAAATGGAGGAAGATTAAGATCAGAAATAAACATTTCTCATTTCAGAATGTCAAGCAGTTCCTAATTAGTACAGTGATCATCTCTAAGAATGAAGGTTAAAAATATTCCAAAGTAAATGCATTTCTGTTGCCTCCTTTATGCTGTTACAATTTTTCCTGTGCCACTAGCAGTTTGTTAGGGGAAGAAGTTTCTCTTAAATGAGTATAAATTTGATAGCTTCTTTTTCTGGTATGCAGAATAAATATTTATTTGTTGTTTTGAATGCTTTTGTCGCACATTTCATATTATGATGTCATCAACTAGTGTCTAGTAGGAAAACTGATAATGGATTCAAGCTATTTGTTGATGTAAAATGTTAAACGGTAAGTTTACTAGTCGTTTCTTAAAGCTGCACTGTTTTAAAATCTGTAAAAGCTCAATCTGTCATGAAGTTAAGGTAAAAACTTTACTTGCTCACCCTCTTAATAGCAGTAGAAATAAAAGTGATTTTGGCAGGTTCCCTGAATATTAAGCACAATGGAAAATCTTTGCTGTTTTAAAAGTGGGTTTGATAGTCTCCCCCCCACAAATCATCCTTTCCTCTATTAATATTAAACACACAGCGACTGAACCTGTTATGCCTGCTGAGACAGGTTGTGCTACACGGGAAATGCTCAAAGCCCAGCTTGGGAAAGGCAACATAAATGCTGTGTTGCAATAAATTTCAGTGGGCATCATCTGGAAACCCTTACACTTGCCTTTCTTCCCATCCTGTGTCTGTTCTCTGAGTCACTATACCCTTGTTAGGAAATCTTGGAGATGTTTCACTGCAAATAAGACTACTGGTAGCAATGCAGTGGTGATGATTCTATTGGGTTGGCCAAAAAGTTTGTTTGGGTTTTTCCTGTAACATCTTCTGGAAAAACCCAAATGAACTTTTTGACCACCTCAATAGGTAAATTTACCTCACTCATTAATTAATCAAGCCATTCAACAGAATATGTTGAGTTTCTCCTCAGGGCCTGACCTTGGATTGCTTGTGGAGATCAAAAGATGAGATTGGAAATAAGCCATGATGGATGGACAGAAAAACTCACTATTACTAGGAGGTCAGTTATTCCCAAATTGATCTATAAAGTCAATGGTATTCCAATCAAATCCCAACACAATTTTCCTGAAACTGGACAGGCTAATTCTAACATTTACAGGGAAGAGCAAAGGATTGAGAAGAGCCAAAATTCTTTGAAAGAAAAACATGGTTGGAGAATTTGTACTTCCAGATAATGAGACTTACTATAAAGCTATTGTGATTAAGTGCTTCCCAGATGGCTAAGTGGTAAAGAATCTGCTGGCCAATGAAGGAGATACAAGAGATGTGGGTTTGATCCTTGGGTAGCGAAGTTACCCTGGAGAAGGAACAGCAACCCACTCCAGTATTCTTGCTTGGAAAATCCCATGGACAGAGGAGCCTGGGGGGCCATACGTGGGGTAAGTCGCAGAGAGTCAGACACGACTGAGTGACTTCACTTTCACTTTTCACTTTCATGCATTGGAGAAGGAAATGGCAACCCATTCCAGTGTTCTTGCCTGGAGAATCTCAGGGACGGGGGAGCCTGGTGGGCTGCCATCTATGGGGTCACACAGAGTCGGACACGACTGAAGTGACTTAGCAGCAGTATAGTGATCTTAAGAACTTCTGTTAATCATATAATAGGGCCAAAGAAAGTGAAAGGAACAAATAACAAATTGGATAAAGTTATTTGCGCCACATACCTCTGATGATAGCACATTAGTATTCAGAAAATATAGAGAACTAAAAAAATAGTTGTACAAAAATTTAGCATAGTTCTATAAAAAAATGTAGCAGGATTTAAAAGGGACATCCCTGGCACTCCAATGGTTAAGACTGTGCTTTCAACAGCAGGGACTCAGGTTTGATCCTTGTTCAGGGAACTAAGGTCCCACATGCATGGCCAAAAAAAAATAATAAATTGAGCAAAAGTATGAAAAAATATACAGTTGGTCAATAATATATGAAGAGGCAGTTATTCTTACTTAATAATCTGGGAAACTAAAACCACAATGAGATGACATTTAAAAAATAAAATGCATGATGACATCAAATGATATAAAATCTCCACGTTGAATACTACAAAATATGTCAATAAATTAAAAAGGAGCCTGCAAAGTCCATATACCTGTTCTCAGCCCTGTCAGTCACCCATTCAGTATGCAAAGTTTCATCTAATCTGTATGCGTAAGGAGTCATCATGAAAGTAAAAGTGTGTCAGAAAGATACTTCCAAATGGTTAGAGGCATGTGATTTTTAGTACTGTGTGTTACAGAAATGTCAGGAATGGTATAGTTTATTTTTTCAGTTTTTAAAATTTTATTATGTTTATTTATTTATTTTTGGCAACTGGACAGGGACTCAAACCCTAGATCCCCAGATTATAAGTCTGATGCTCTACCAGCTGAGCTACCCAGGCAGGTATGTTATACTTTAACTGTGTGCAAGATAATGTCAGTGTCCACAGAGGGTCTTTTTTCTTTTTTTGAGTAGTGCTGCTAGTGTTGAAAGAATAAAAATGGTTGTTTTGCAGTTTAGATTTCAAGATAGGAAAAACTGATTTTTCAGCCATGACTGACATGAGAGAAACATCCTAGGAAGTCTTAGATCATACTTCTGAGTTGGTTTTTTTTTTTTTTTCAATTGAAGGATAATGGCTTTATGATATTGTGTTGGTTTCTGCCATACTTCTGAGTTCTTAATTTTAACTTACCTGATTTTTTTTATACTTTAAAATTTTTGTGAACTGGTTTAAATTGTCAATGCACATTAGCTTGGGTATTTTTGTAAATAGTTTGTGATTTACTTCTTGATTTGCATGAAAATATTTAGAATCCTTTTCTTCAAAGCTTATTTGAAGCCAAGTTGTGGGTTTGGGGTTTTGTTTGTTTGTTTTGGTTGGGGGTGGGGAGGAGAGAAAGGATTTTGTACTCTGATAATTCAGATAGTAATATCTTGTAGTTTAAAGCAAATGTCCCACTGAAAGCAATTCAAATATCAACAAAATTATTAAAACAGGAAAATAAAATCTGAGTTCATGGAATGATATACCATATTTATGGACAGGAAGGTTTATTATTATTAAGATGGAAATTCTCTCCAAATCTTTCTTTAGATCTAATTCAATCCCAGTCAAAATTCCACCGGGGCTTTTTGTAGAATTTGGCAAGCTGTTGCTAAAATTTGTTTGGAAATGTAAAAGACCTTGAATAGACAAAGCAATTTTGGCAAAAAAGAACAAAGTTGCAGACTTATACTACCTGATATAAATACATTATTTGGCTATAGAAATCAAAACAGTGTGGTATTGGTAGGAGGATAGTCACATAGATCAATAGATCAGAGTAGAAAATTCAGAATTAGACCCCCACATTAGTACCCTAACTCAAGAATGAGGAAAAAAAAGCCCTATTTTTTTTTAAAGGGAGAACAGCAACAGATTCTTTAGAAACAAAGGTATATGAATGTTCAATAAACTCATGAAAATATACTCAACATCATTAATAATCAGGGAAATATAAATGAAATCATGAAGAATACCACTTTGTAAGCATCAGAATGGCTAAAATCAAGAAATTTGATAATATCAAGTGCTGTTGAGAATGTGGAGTAACTGGAATCCCTGACTTTGTGGTTAGAGATGTACAGTGGCACAACCACTATGAAAAGTAGTCCAGTAATTTCTTAAAAAATTTAACATACATTTACCACAAAATCCAGAGAAATGAAGACATGTCTGCAAAAGAGCTGTATATGAGTATTCATAGCTATTTTATTCACAATTCATAATTGCCACAAACTGAAAATTACCCAATCTTCATCTATAAGTAAATGCATTAACAAATTGTTGTATATTCATTCATGCAATGACTACCACTCAGTAATTAAAAGGAACAAATTGCTGATGCTTGCAACAGCATAGTTCTCTAAAATTATGTTGAGTGAAAAATAGGCTAGATTCATGCTACATGATTTCATTTATATTAAGGTATAGATCTATTTTATGATGATAGAAAAAAGATTAGTGATTGCTACAAAAGGTGATGGTGAGGGGTGACTGACTGCAAAGGGACATGAACAAAATTTATAATTTGATACAAGGTGGTTACATAGGAGTATACATTTTTCAAAACTCATTCCATCATACACTTAAATGTGTGAATTTTTCATACGTAAATTTTACCTTGATATAGACTAGGTTAAGAACACAATGAGGCATGTAACACTGTGTGTGTCCTTAATGCCACTTAATGGTACAATTAAATATGGTTAAAGTAATCAATTTTATGCTATGCATATTTTACCACAATAAAAACATGAAAGGAGGTACATTTTTAAAAATTAAAAAATTTAAACACACAATAAAAATAGAAGGGCTTCCCAGGTGGTGCTAGTGGTAAAGAATCTGCCTGCCAATGCAGGAGATGCAAGAGAAGTGGGTTCAATCCATAGGTTGGGAAGATTGCTAGGAGTAGGGAATGACAAATCACTCCAGTATTTTTGCCTGGAAAATTCCATGAGTAAAAGAGCCTGGCAAGCTACAGTCTATGCGGCTGCAAAGAGTTGGAGCACAAGAATGGAAAGAATAGTACAGTTATTCCCTCTATGTCCCCCATGCATTATATAGATATAACCACTCTTCAAGCAAATGGCAAAATTTGTGTTTATATAAGCACACTAGAATAAACTATTAAATTAGAAATTACACTTATGATGATTAAATTTATTAATATTTATTATACCTAACAATAAGTCATTAATATTGGTATTTATCCAATGTTTAAAATTTCTCAATCATCCCTAAATTCTCTTTTACATTCTTTTATTCCAATTAGGATTTAATCAAGATGTATGTCTTATTATATCCTTTAGGTCTCATTTAATCAAAAACAGTTATCTTCCTCCCCCTACCCCCATGACACTGACTTGCTAAGGCAACAAGCCAATGTGGAGAGTCTCATATTCTGAATTTGTCTGTTTCCTCATAGCATCATTTTCCTGTTACTCAGTCCCTGAATAACTGTTATTCAGCACAGCACTGCCATGCTGGAGAGGCCAGGTGTAGGCACTCTGGTAGACAGTGCCAGCTGAGTCCAGCTTTCCAGCCATCTCAGCCAAGAGGCAGGACACATGAGAAATCATCCTGCAAGTGAATTCTCCAGCCCAGCTTGTCACAGCCCTCAGCCATTTGAGTCATTCTCAGACATCTGAGTCATCTCAGCTGAGGCCCCAGACGTCACAGAGCAGAGCAGGGCTTTCTGGCTGTGCCCCCTTGTGAACTCACAGCTCACAGAATCTGAGAATAATAAAATGTTTTATGCCTCTAAGTTTGGGGGTGATATGTTATGCAGCATTAGCTAACTGGAACAACCATCAGGCTTATCAGGGACATGATACAACCTGCCAACAAATGACAGCCTGTGTTCCAGGGCGAGACTACATGCAATGTTAGTGGAGACCAGGTCCAATGAGAGAGGTGGGTAGTGAAAGAAAATAGAAGAGTCTGAAGGAACAGGTAAATCAAGCCCTAGCAGAGTTAACCTTTTGTTCCTTGCAAGTCAGAACTGACTTTTAGTCTTGTTGTAGTGATTGACACTTTGAGAAGGATTGTATATAAAATCTTGACAATAAGAAGGCTTGACAATCAGAATTCTGTAACCTAAGCTCTCCTTCCTGAAGCTTTTATTTCTGAGAATACTCTATGCTTTTTATTATCAAGTATAGTTGGGAGTTCCCTGGTGGCAATAAAAAACAAATTTATAAATGGAAAAAAAATATGAAGTGTGGCAGCATCAATATAAACACCCACCATCACGCTATCTCTCCCACAGGACTGTGCCAGTGCCTCCAGAACCCCATCAGATCTTTATCTCCACCAGGTGGGCCCTGCCATTGCCAGGTTCCTCTGTGAAACTGTTCACATTTCTATTCACACCTGCACTGTATGTGAATGTGAAGTCTAGCCCATCACATTGGGGAATAAGGGGAGAGGCTAGAAAGAGCCTGACAATTCAAATATCAACAGGGTGATCTGGGGACAGAGGGCTGAAGCAGTGTCTAGGGTATCTGAAACCTAGCAGATGTAACCAGAGACAGGATTCAGAGTAACATTTCATCTTTGTAAACAGGTTGAGACCTACCTTTGCTTGCCACCTTTGACCTCTTCAATACCTACCTCCTCAGACCTTCAACTGAACTTACTGCCGTAATCACTCAAGATATCCTTGGGACACTCCTCTCATTGTTGTCCTGAGCTGTTATTGAGGTAACAAATTGTTGAACTCTTGGACTTCCCTGGTAGTTCAGTTGGTAAAGTTCAGTTCAGTTCAGTTCAGTCGCTCAGTCGTGTCCGACTCTTTGCGACCCCGTGAATCGCAGCACGCCAGGCCTCCCTGTCCATCACCAACTCCCAGAGTCTACCCAAACCCATGTCCATGGTGATGCCATCCAGCCATCCCCTCCTCTGTCGTCCCCTTCTCCTCCTGCCCCCAATCCCTCCCAGCATTAGGGTCTTTTCCAATGAATCAACTCTTCGCACGAGGTGGCCAAAGTATTGGAGTTTCAGCTTCAGCATCAGTCCTTCCAATGAACACCCAGGATTGATCTCCTTTAGGATGGACTGGTTGGATCTCCTTGCAGTTCAAGGGACTCTCAAGAGTCTTCTTCAACACCACAGTTCAAAAGCATCAATTTTTCAGTGCTCAGCTTTCTTCACAGTCCAACTCTCACATCCATACATGACCACTGGAAAAACCATAGCCTTGACTAGACAGACCTTTGTTGGCAAAGTAATGTCTCTGCTTTTTAATATGCTATTCAGGTTGGTCATAACTTTCCTTCCAAGGAGTAAGCATCTTTTCATTTCATGGCTGCAGTCACCATCTGCAGTGATTTTGGAGCCCAAGAAAATAAAGTCTGACACTGTTTCCACTGTTTCCCCATCTATTTCCCATGAAGTGATGGGACCAGATGCCATGATCTTAGTTCTCCCGGCACTCTTGTTTCCAGCTTGTGTTTCTTCCAGCCCAGCGTTTCTCATGATGTACTCTGCATATAAGTTAAATAAGCAGGGTGACAATAACTGCCTGCAATGGTGACTATGTCTGCTTCCATGGGGGAAACTGTTGGACGAGGAAACGGGTAAGGAGGAATATACACTTTCCATCTTTTTGTACCTTTTGAGGTGTCCAATGCAGGTAATACCTATTTAAAAACTTAATTAGGTAAAAATAAGGGGATAAACTTGTCTTCCAATTTTCTTTTGTCATCTTTTAAACATTCCTTCTTTTCTTTGCTGAAGAAGACTAGTTTATGCATTAAAATAAGCCAGAAAGGTCTGAATCTGCATCCCTGTAAGTTATCTAACCTTGGGAAACATTTGCTGTGTGCGATCTTCAGCAACAACCTGCTGAGACTTGTCCCACATAAAACTGAGTAATCTGTCTTGGAACAGATTCCATCAATGGTATTGAACGATGGCACCAATTACTCTTATGGATCTCCCACTATAGCCAGTATAACCTTTTTAGAGTCAGATCCTGTCACTCTGTTCAAAATCCTGCAAAGTCCCGTTTCACTCAGAACCAAAGCAAAGTCTTGAACACAGCTACAAATCCAGTGTGATCTCTCCTTGTCATTCAAAGTGACTCCTCTGTTTCTCTGCGCTTAGCTCACTTGTCCAGTCACCCTGGCATCCTGTCAACACTGGGGAGATTGCACCAGAAGGCTCCCATCTGAAGGATCTGCTGTAGCTATGGGGCTGCTCCCCCCTAGCTTTCCAGAGGTCCTCATCTCCCTTTCTCAAGGACATCTACCTACCTTGGCTTACACTTGCGAACTGCCTCCCTCCTTTTACCTCACTTGACTCACTCAGTTATGATCCCCCTTGATAACCTCAGATATGCAGATGACACCACGCTTACAGAAGAAAGTGAAGAGGAACTAAAAAGCCTCTTGGTGAAAGTGAAAGAGGAGAATGAAAAAGTTGGCTTGAAGCTCAACATTCAGAAAACTAAGATCTTGGCATCTGGTCCCACCACTTCATGGGAAATAGATGGGGAAACAGTGGAAACAGTGTCAGACTTTATTTTCTTGGGCTCCAAAATCACTGCAGATGGTGACTCAGCTATGAAATTAAAAGACGCCTACTCCTTGGAAGGAAAGTTATGACCAGCCTAGACAGCATATTAAAAAGCAGAGACATTACTTTGCCAACAAAGGTCCGTCTAGTCAAGGCAATAGTTTTTCCAGTGGTCGGGTATGGATGTGAGAGTTGGTCAGTGAAGAAAGCTGAGCACCAAAGAATTGATGCTTTTGAACTGTGGTGTTGGAGAAGACTCTTGAGTCCCTTGGACTGCAAGAAGATCCAACCAGTCCATCCTAAAGGAGATCAATCCTGGGTATTCATTGAAAGGACTGATGCTGAAGCTGAAACTCTAATACTTTGGCCACCTCGTGCGAAGAGTTGATTCATTGGAAAAGACCCTAATGCTGGGAGGGATTGGGGGCAGGAGGAGAAGGGGACAACTGAGGATGAGATGGCTCGATGGACATGAGTTTGGGTAAACTCCGGGAGCTGGTGATGGACAGGGAGGCCTGGCGTGCTGCAATTCATGGGGTCCCAAAGAGTCAGACATGACTGAGTGACTGAACTGAACTGAACTGATTTTTTGTTGTTGTTGTTATTTTTCTGTAGTACTCATCTCCTCACATACTGAATATTTTTTCTCATCCATCTTCTTCAATAGAATGTAAGCCCCATAAGAGCAAGAATCTTTGCCTGTCTTGTTCACAGATGAATCCTAAGCACCTAGAATCCTACCTTGCATATAGTTGGCACTCAATAAGTATTTTCAGTGAATGACTGAACAAATGAATGATGGGCATCATGTGTTTTTCTCTGTGCCTGAGGAAAGGACTGTTGTGTCCCGGTCTTCACTGTCCCTTCTCTCCTGCCATTTCCCTCTGTTGCAAAACAGAACCCTCTGTTTATTATGACGAACAACTGCAGGAGAGGAGAAAGAATAGAATGGTTTGCTTCAGTCATGTCCAACTCTTTGTGACCCTATGGACTGTAGCCCTCCAGGTTCCTCTGTCCATGGGATTCTCCAGGTAAGAATACTGGAATAGGTTACCATTTCCTACTTCAGGGATCTTCTTGACCCAGGGATCGAACCCACATCTCTCTTGGCTCTTGCATTGGCAGGCGGGCTCTTTAACCACTTGCGCCACCTGGGAAGCCCCACAAGTGCATCACCTCACCTTAAGTGTCAGGCTTCCTGCTAGGCGACACTTAATCTGTTATCTCATTAATCAATACAACATACATCTTGTATTAATCAATACAAATTACATCTTGTAATTTAGGTAATAGGAATGTGGTCATTTTACAAACAAAGTCTTATAAATGGTAAATTTCTGACTAAGGGTTATCAACAATTAAGCAAGAGCTCCAGCCTTTTACATAACACTTTCCGTCATAAATTGAGATCAGAAACTCCTTTTCTGGAAGTCCATCTACCCTTCCCTCATCCTCTCTCTTTCATTAACTGCCTGCCTATCCGCCTTTCTAAAAATAAAACCTGCCTTTCCCCTTTAACAGAAATTTAATGAGTGAGGTTTTAACTGAATGCTGTGCTCATCTCAGATAAATCTTACTAGATTCATGAAGAAGTTTCACTCAACAAACATTTAGCGAGCTTCATTTAACAAGCAAACCTGCTATGTACCTGGAAAATGGTGGTCTCTGGATTCTTAAGATGACCCTCAAAGAAACTTGAAAATAAGCCTATAAACTATTTCTCAAACCCCAACTCTAATTTAATTCAAGTTTTCCTGGGCAAGGGCAAACCTGGGCAGGGTCAGTCCAAAGTCTGGATGAGCAAGGGGATGTCCAGGGCTCAGGAAGCCGCCTATCCTCTTAGTGGTCAGCGCTCTTGATTTTAGATTATTTCAGGTAGGGATGGGAGTCAGACAGAAAATCTCCAAAATATCTCTTACTGGGGAAAGTGTTATACAATTTCTTGAGAAGTAAATTCATCTTAAATATGGTTGCCTGGAGCTACAATTACAGATAAATAGCATTTCCAAAGTCTAAAGTTCTTCCTGCTTCCTTCTCCAAAGCCCTGCTGGCAAACTTCCCGGGCTGTCAAATTTCTGCAGAAGTGCAAGAGGCAGGCTGGCAGGAGCAGGCCTGATCACAAAGTCCCAGAGCGGAAATGAGGAGGGTGCTGGAGGGGAGTGCGGAACAGAAGTCATGGAGATGCATCGGCTAGATCCCCCTCCAAGAGAAGCCGTGCTGCCTGGCTGCAGGACTGCTCAGCAGACAGGCTCCAGTGTTCAGTGCTGTCAGCCTCAGTGTCAGCTGTAGAGCAGCCTCATGGATGGCCATACCCTTCCCAGGGGAGCCTGTGTCCGGTGATGGAGTAAAGCGGTGGTCCAGGGCTCTGGACCTCTGTGTGTGACCTGAGACACCCACAGACAGTCCTGAGTCCAGAGCTCCCCATTAGGCCTGTGTCACAGTCCGTCTGCTCCCTGGGCCTGATCCTGCTTCCCCCCTCTTCCTAGGTGTTGGTCCCTAATAAACATAGTGCATCGCCAAATTCCATTTCAGTGTCTACCTCTAGAGGCTTCCCTTGTAGTTCAGTTGGTAAAGGATCTGCCTGCAATGCAGGAGACCCTGGAGAAGATTCAATCCCTGGTGGGGAAGATTCCCTGGAGAAGCAAATGGCAACCCACTCCAGTATTCTTGCCTGGAGAATCCCATGGACAGAGGAGCCTGGAGGGCTAAAGTTCATGGGGTCTCAAGAGTTGGACACAACTTAGCAACTAAACTACCTCCACTACCAAACATAGTGCACTCCCAAATCCCATTTCAGTGTCTACTTCTAGAAAACCCAGCCTGTGATAACAGGTCAGGCGATGGGGAGCACCTTCAGATCTGGCTCCTTTGCCTGTCTAAAGCTCATCTCCTGTCGCTCTGAGCTCGGCCAATACCTCCCTGACTTCCTACCAGCTTCCTCACTGGCTGAGGGGAACTTTCCCCATTGCTTCAGGCACCGGAACCCACCACTGAAAATGACGGGCAGCAGTACTCCCCCACATCTAAAGAGAGCTGATAATCCAGGTACAGCTTATTAAGAGTTGGAGTACCAGCCCTGCTGCCCTAGGAACCATCACTGTCACAAATACCTCCTCCCCTGGCCAAACCTGAGGAGAAGAGAGGATGGGAGATGGGAATACCAGACCACCTGACCTGCCTCCTGAGAAAACTGTATGCAGGTCAAGAAGCAACAGTTAGAACCGGACATGGAACAACCAAATGGGGAAAGGAGTACGTCAAGGCTGTATACTGTCACCCTGCTTATTTAACTTATATGCAGAGTACATCATGTGAGATGCTGGACTGGATGAGGCACAAGCTGGAATCAAGATTGCTGGGAGAAATATCAATAACCTCAGATACGCAGATGACACACACTTATGGCAGAAATTGAAGAGGAACTAAAGAGCCTCTTGATGAAAGTGAAAGAGGAGAGTGAAAAAGTTGGCTTAAAACTCAACTTTCAGAAAACTAAGATCATGGCATCTGGTCCCATCACTTCATGGGAAATAGATGGGGAAACAGTGTCAGACTTTATTTTCTTGGGCTCCAAAATCACTGCAGATGGTGATTGCAGCCTTGAAATTAAAAGATGCTTGTTCCTTGGAACAAAGGCTATGATGAACCTAGACAGCATATTAAAAAGCAGAGACGTTACTTTACCGACAAAGGTCCATATAGTCAAAGCTATGGTTTTCCAGTAGTCCAGTAGTCCAACTCCAGTGAGAGTTGGACTGTAAAGAAAGCTGAGCAGCCAAGACTTGATGCTTTTGAACTGTGGTGTTGAAGAAGACTCTTGAGAGTCCCTTGGACTGCAAGGAAATCCAACCAGTCAATCCTAAAGGAAATCAGTCCTGAATGTTTATTGGAAGAACTGATGCTGAAGCTGAAGCTCCAATACTTTGGCCACTTGATGTGAACAACTGACTCACTGGAAAAGACCCTGATGCTGGGAAAGATTGAAGGTAGGAGGAGAAGGGGACGACAGAAGATGAGATGGTTAGATGGTATCACCAACTCAATGGACATGTGTTTGAGCAAGCTCCAGGAGTTCGTGATGGACAGGGAAGCCTGGTGTGCTGCAGTTCATGGGGTTACAAAGAGCCGGACACGACTGAGTGGCTGAACTGAACTGAATTGATACCTCTCTTCTTGAAAATTCTGCCTTGTTTCCTTTCTCTGACATCCCTCCATGTGAGGTTTCTCTTCCCCATGATACTTTCTCTGACTCAGGTTGGTTTATAGCCAAGCTTTCTCCATATGCCTTAACTCTCCAGTGTAAACCTAGACTCTGTCCTGAAGGAAAGTTACATGGCTCAAAATAGCCTGGAGTTAAAACTCCCCTCCAGATCCTCCCCACCATTCTATGCAAAACAAAGAACTCTCACCAGAAGGGAAAAATGGACATTAAGGTTGATTACACCCAGCTCCCAGCCAGTCCCAGCCTCTGGCCGATCTCCAGAGTTCCTTGCCCCAGCCGTTTAAGAGATAACTAACCGAAACAACCTTGGAGAAGAACAGGCCCCCTTAAGATAGTAGTTTTCCACATATATGCCTGTATATACTTACTCTTTTCTTGGGTTAGTGCAGCAGCTCACTAACTGACTGCTGCCCCTTCTCGCCTCATTAAAGGTGATCTGTTCCCATAAAGTGCCGGTCTCGTTCTTTTTTCGAACCTCGCCTTCTCTAACTCCCTTAACCCTACATTTTTTTGGTGCCAGGAGGTTGAGGTTTCTTCTTGTTCTTTATGGCCAGCTCTTTGGAGCATGGAAACATGATGAGCTCACTTTCTCCCCCCGTCCCAGGCTTTCAAGACCTCCTTGAGAAGATGCCTGTGCCTTCGTGAGCAGTACAAGTCCTGTGTAAGGGCTTTATTGGTTTTCCATGTAACTGGAGGAATATTGGTCTCTCTCTTCCTCTTTTCTCTACACTTTCTTTTCCGCAAGACTGACCACCTCCAGGACAGAGGCCTTTTGCCATTCGACCTCCCTCCATCCACCACAAATTCTCGCCTGATCCAGTAGCCTTGGTAAGCTCCGATGGTACTCTAGGGCGCCATAGACTATCGTCCTTTCTGGGTTCCTGGGGAACCCTCTGGCCAAAAGGCCCTCTGGGGAGGTACTTGGGGGATGCCCCTCCCTCCTTCAGAGTCTTCCTCTCTCTTTGCCCGGCCAAAAGATTAGGTGATGATCTTTTCTCTCGACCGGCAGTTGCTAGCCATTTGCTACAGGATCAAGCCAGTCTGTCCCATGGGACTCTCCCTTGGCCTGAGTTAAATGAAACATCAAACCTCTACTCTTGACCGATCTCAAGGTTCATAAACTCAAGTCACTTTGAACTCAAATTCGGCCTCAATACAAACTGGATAACCAAAACTGCTGGCCTGAGTTCGGGACTTTCGATTTCAATATTTTATCAGATCTCACAGACTTCCTCAAGAGGAATGGCAAATGGTTGGAGGTCCCCTATATTCAAGCCTTCTGGGAACTTAGAAGCTGTCCTTCTCTCTGCAAGGACTGTTCCACCTATCAAATCCTCCTCTGCTCTCTCTCTCCCCCTCCATTACAAAAGAATCCAAACCTAAAACCCCTAAAAGGTCCCCTAAACCCTCAGCCCCCGATTTTGACCCGGCAGATGAGCCTCCTCCCTACCGCCCCGGAGAGAAAGCTTCCACAGATGAGACCCTATCTTCTAGCACTTCTTCCTCCAAAACAGGAACCGATGACTCTGAAACTCCAAAAGAGATGTCCACTCCCTCTCCATCAGCTAGGACCTGAAACAAATACATGTTTCCTCTCAGAGAGGTAGCAGGACTGGAGGGCCCTACACAGGTTCATGTGCCTTTCTCAATTTCTGATATGAGCCAAATTGAAGAAAAATTTGGATCCTTTTCAGAAAAATCCTACTAGATATAGAAAAGAATTCCTCTGCCTTACACAAGCATATCATTTAACCTGGAATGATCTTTTACATTACACCCTAAATGCCATTTTAACCCCTGATGAAAAGGAACGGATATGGCAGGTAGCCCGGACTCATGCTGGTCAACTCCATAACCAAAATAGGACTAATCTGGTGGCTGATGATGCAGTCCCTTTACCTGAGCCACAGTGGACATATCAAGCAGGCGATGCTGGCATCTGGTACCTGCATCATATGATTACCTTTTATTAGAAGGAATGCTATGAAGCTCTCACATTCATGTTAACTACGATAAGATTAGGGAAGTGACTCAAGAAAAAGATGAAAATCCTGCCCTTTTTCTTTCATGGCTTACTGAGGCAGTCCAAAAATACACTAATCTAGATATTTCCACCCCTGCCAGACTTCTGTACCTACATGTCCAGTTCATAAGCCAGTAGGCCTGTGATATTTGCCGAAAACTACACCAGTTAGAGAATGACCCTGAAACCCCTCAGCAATATCTCCTAGAAATAGCCTTTAAAGTTTTCAGCAATAGGGAGGAAGAAGCAAAAAAGAAAAAAGAAAAGGAAAGAAAGGCCAAATATGCTTTATTTGCTGCAGCTATCCAAGGAAAAAATTCAATCCCTTTGGCCCACCCCTATGGGACCTAACCCTCTAGGCCCCTGCTTCAGATATAACCAAATGGGACACTGGGCTAAGTCCTGTCCAAATCCCCAGCCACCCATCAAACCCTGTCCCACCTGCAAACAATGGGGCCACTGGAAAGTGGATTGTCCTTAGACACTACTCACCAAATCTCGGGGTCCACCCCAGGCCCAACAACAATGGACCAGGAACCAGACTTAGGGGGGATCCTGGCACTCTAGACCATGGTTCTTCAGATGAGGTGAGAGATGATCCAATTGTGTCTGAATTATTCCAGTGACAGAGCCCAAGCTCTCGACCACAAGTCTGCCCCATACGGACAGACTCAGAGCTTCGGGTAATTGGCACAGTGGCCAGACACAAAGCCTTGTTCCTAATAGACAGTGGAGAGGCCTTTTCACTTTTAACCTCCTTTAAGGGTCCTCTCCAACCTTCAGAAGTGGCCATCGAAGGGGTCTCAGATATCCCTTCTTATCCCCAAATAACCCCTCCTCTCCTTTGTTCCTTTGGTAAGGCAATACTAACACATTCTTTTATAGTAGTTCCTCAATGCCCAAAGGCATTGTTGGGATGTGATCTTCTGGCTAAGCTACAAGCTTCTATAAACCTCCCATTCTTAGATCCCATATCAATTCTTTGCATCCAAATGGCACCCGAACCTTTGGCCAGCTCTCACTCCAAAAACCTGCCCCCTGACCTTCCCTTGATAGATACTCAGGTCTGGGACACTGAAGCCCTGTCGGTAGCCTGACACCATTCCCCTGTACAGGTTTTTCTTAAAAATCCCTCTCAGGTAATAACCCAAACTCAACATACCCTGACCACGGAATCCTGACAAGGACTTAATCCAATAATCTCCCAACTGCTCAAAGCCAGCCATTTACAGCCTATCTGTTCTCCTCATAATACTCCTATACTGGCAGTCAAAAAGGGACCCCACTCCTGGCGTCTACTCCAGGATCTTCGCAAGATCAATGAGTCCATAATATCCGTACACCCCATGGTCACTAATCACTACACCCTTCTCTCACATATTCCCCCTGACACATTCTACTTCACGGTACTGGACCTCAAAGATGCTTTCTTTACTATACCTATACAGCACTCTTCACAGTCCCTATTTGCCTTCACCTGGATGGACCCAGACACATATCAATCTCAACAATTAACTTGGACCGTTTTACCACAGGAGTTTAGAGATAGCTCTCATTTTTTTCGGTCAAGCCCTCCAAAGAGACCTACAAACTTTAGACTTAGGCTCTACCACCTTACTCCAATATGTGGACTATTTATTGTTATGCAGTTCCTCTCGTCACAACTGCCTAGTCCTCACTGTGATAGTATTAAATGTCCTAGGCAACTGGGGTTACAGGATTTCGCTATCCAAAGCACAAATTGCTTCCACCACTGTCAATTACATGGGATTGCTTCTCACTCCCACATCCAAAATAATTCCAGCTCAGACACTTCGAGCCTTGACACAGACCCCCAGGCCCCAAACCAAGAGGGAACTTCTTTCACTATTAGGTCTATTAAATTTCTTCCGAATATGGACCCTACATTTTGCCCTCCAAGCAAAATCTCTCTACCAAGCTACCCGAGGAAACTTAGATGAACCCTTATTGGCCCCCACCTCTCTCCACACTCCAATACAGACTCTTATCAAACATTTACTACAGGCCCCTTCTCTTTACTTGCCTGATTATGCCAAGCCTTTTTTCCTTTTTGTACATTCTCGACAAGGACATCACTTAGGGATTCTGTGCAAGAAAAATGGGGACATATGGGCACCTCTAGCTTACTTATCTAAACAACTCGATCTCGTCACGCTCGGATAGCCACCTTGTCTCCAGGCCTTAGCTGCAACTACCCTCTTAATACCTGAAGCCCAAAAACGAATCCAAAATGCTCCTCTAAATGTATGCTCACCTCGTTCCTTCAAATATTTACTCTTTCATAGGGCTTTCCTTTCTCTGCCCGCTGCTCGACTACAGATTCTCCAAACATACCTCCTCGACCCATCTCTTTCTTTTATGCCTTGTAAACCTCTTAATCCTGCTAGCTTATTCCCTACACCAGATTCAGAAGCAGAACACCTATCCCATGACTGTGTTTAGACCTTAGATATGACAATTAATCCCTTTGAACATATAACTGATCAGCCCCTTACTGACCCCAAAGTCCCATCCTGGTTCATAGGTGGCAGTGCCCAGAAACAAGCCCCATTTGGGGCTGGATAATCTGTAATCCAGGGACAGCCCGACAAAGTTATCCCCCCTGCCTTATCAAGTCAGCCACACTCATAGCTCACACATCCTCACAACAGGCTGAACTGATAGCTCTTACACAAGCTTTGACCCTAGCCAAGACCAAAAGATAAACATTTACACTGACTCCAAATATGTCTATACCATATTACATTCTAACATAATCTGGAGGGAGAGGGGATTCCTGACTCAGAAGGGCACACGTATTCTCAATGCTTCTTTTATTTCTGAACTCCTCCATGTGGCTCAGCTCCCCAAACAAAGCTATTGTAATACATTGCTGGGAACATCAGCAACATAGTTCTATCTCCTTTTATAACAATATAGCAGATCATGAAGCAAAGCGGCAGGCCGCCTCTGTTAGTCCTGTCTTTACTATGGCCCAAATTGACGAGCCTAACATCCGCACATTACTTTTATATTTACATTCCCTTTTCCACCCCTCTGCAAAAGTACTTAAGGCTTTCCTTCAGAACTTTATTGAACTGACTAAGGATGATGTTACTTATTTAAATAATCTGACCCAAACTTGTACCATTTGTCAGTGGACAAATTCTAATTCTAATATTCACCCCCCTCTTTCCCCACCCACCAAATTTGCGGACATCTTCCCACACAAGACTGGCAGGTAGATTTCACCCACATGCCACCCGTTAAAAAAGGGTTAAATTTCTCCTAGTCTCTGTAGATACATTTTCTGGATGGATCGAAGCTTTCCCAACTACTAACAAAGGAGCCCCTACTGTGGCTCAGCTTATTCTTACTGAAATCCTCCCCAGGTTTGGAAGGGCTTCCTCCCTCCAGTCTGACAATGGGCCTGAGTTCACATCTCAAATCACCCAAAATATTACACGAGTCCTTCAAGTTCCTTGGAGGTTTCACATTCCTTATCATCCCCAGTCTTCCGGTAAGGTTGAGAGAGCTGATTCCTGAAAGAAACTCTGACCAAATTAACGATCGAACTTCATCAAGACTGGACTAAACTCCTCCCTTTAGCCCTCTTAAAGGTCCAGGCATTACCCAAAATCCCCTTAAATAACAGTCCATTCAAGGCTATGTATGGGAGGCCCGTAATACCTTTTGGTCTTCCCCTCTCCCAGGACAGTCCCAAACTGCCATTCCACCTTCCTTTTCCTTTATTTGCCCAGATACGAGATGCCCTTTGGCAATACATGGATGACTTACTTCCTTGACCACCTCCCAATCTTCCATACCCATCTCTCTTCAAATAGGAGACAAAGTTTATATGACAACTCAGTCCCAGTCAGATCTAACCCCAAAATGGCAAGGTCCCTGCATGGTAATTCTGCTGACCCCCACCGCTGCAAAGTTAAAAGAAATCACCCCTTGGGTACACATCACTCGGTTAAAAAAGGTTATGCAGCCCAATGATGAAAATGCTTGCCAGACTAATACTTATCAAGTTTCTCACACAGGCCCTACAACTCTAAAGTCATAGCTTCCACCAGCCCCAACTGGCAACGGATGAGCTGTGATGGTTTCACGGCTGCAATTATTCCTGGAACAACTTCTGGTAGATATCTGGGTCTCGAGTCCTCAAGAATCTACATTCGAACACGTTGAAGATTACATCTCCACCCTGTGGCTACAGGGAACCTTTTATAATTTTTACCCCTTTGAAATCCAATTCTTTTCCATAGTAATTATCTTATACTCACTTCCCCAAATGTTGTTTAACATCTTCTTCTTATCCTCCCTTCTTCCTCTGATGCATGAACTCCTTCAAAAGCCTAACCTCAACTATCTATTCCGGACCCTTAATTTAACCCATACCCTTCTCAATTCTTCTAACCCACAATTGGCTAAAGACTGCTGGATATGTCTATCTGTAACTCCTTTGGGAGATTCAGCCCTCCCCATATCCATCCTTGACTGGACAACAGGTAACACATCCCTACACCACTCATACCGTGGAGAGCCTTTATTCATCTCATATCTTAAATATCTTCACACTAGTGACCAAATCTGAAATTCAGACATACTCTTAGACTCTTTACTCACCAAACTTCCCTCCTTCAATGAAAAACCTCCAATAGGAAGCCCTATTGCCCATAGAGTAACACTGTTAAAACCAGCTCCTATTTGCATATCCTTTTGCATATCCAGCTCTTTTTTACATTCCCGAAACAGTTCATATGACCAACCCGTGGGCACAATCCCTAACTCCATGTGCAACCATACCTCCACCTTACTCTTTGCCACTGAAAAGGCTATATATAATGTTTCTGGTCCTACAGGACACTCTTTAACCTTTACAGGGTGGTTTCCCTCAGCATACTCCTCCACTTCTCCCATCGTTGGGGCCACCTTAGCAGGGTCTCTGAGTGCCCTTGAACGAACAATCAAACCCCCGCCTCGACTCCTCTTCACCATTGACTTCAGCTGTTGTATTATGACACCTGGCCTATTTTTCCTGTGTGGGACATCTACATACCTCTGTCTACCTGCTAACTGGACCAGAACCTGCACCCTGGTATAGTCCAGTCCAAACATGTTAATAGCCCCCAATGATCGACCCTGGCCTATTCCTCTCATCCACAAGCGAATAAAATGAGCCATTCATTTAATTCCCCTCTTAGTAGGATTAGGAATAGCGGCTGGAATTGCAACAGGAACCACCGGCTTAACCACCTCCATCCAAAACTACTAGACGCTATCTAAAGACCTATCAGTCTCCAGGAAATAGTTCAAGACCTAATAACTATCCAAAATCAACTCGATACCTTGGCGGCCGTAGTATTACAAAATAGAAGGGGATTAGAACTACTCACTGCAGAGAAGGGAGGTCTGTGCCTTCTTCTAGATGAATCCTGCTATTTCTATGCCACCTAGTCCAGTATTGTCCAGTTAGTTAGTCAGTCAGTTCAGTCACTCAGTTGTGTCCGACTCTTTGCGACCCCATGAATCGCAGCATACCAGGCCTCCCTGTCCATCACAAACTCCAGGAGTTTACTCAAACTCATGCCCATCGAGTCGGTGATGCCATCCAGCTGTCTCATCCTCTGTCGTCCCCTTCTCCTCCTACCCCCAATCCCTCCCAGCATCAGGGTCTTTTCTAATGAGTCAACTCTTCGCATGAGGTGGCCAGAGTACTGGAGCCCAAAAAAATAAAGTCTGATACTGTTTCCCCATCTATTTCCCATGAGGTGATGGGACTAGATGCAATGATCCTAGTTTTCTGAATGTTGGGCTTTAAGCCAACTTTTTCACTCTCCTCTTTCATTTTCATCAAGAGGCTTTTTAGTTCCTCTTCACTCTCTGCCATAAGGGTGGTGTCATCTGCATATCTGAGGTTATTGATATTTCTCTAGGCAATCTCGATTCTAGCTTGTGCTTCTTCCAGCCCAGCGTTTCTCATGATGTACTCTGCATATAAGTTAAATAAGCAGGGTGACAATATACAGCCTTGATGTACTCCTTTTCCTATTTGGAACCAGTCTGTTGTTCCATGTCCAGCTCTAACTGATGCCTCCTGACCTGCATACAGGTTTCTCAAGAGGCAGGTCAGGTGGTCTGGTATTGCCATCTCTTTAAGAATTTTCCACAGTTTATTGTGATCCACACAGTCGAAGGCTTTGGCGTAGTCAATAAAGCAGAAATAGATATTTTTTCTGGAACTCTCTTGCTTTTTCAATGATCCAGCGGATATTGGCAATTTGATCTCCGGTTCCTCTGCCTTGTCGAAAACCAGCTTGAACATCTGGAAGTTCTCGGTTCACGTATTGCTGAAGCCTGGCTTGGAGAATTTTGAGTATTACTTTACTCGCGTGTGAGATGTGTGCAATTGTGTGGTAGTTTGAACATTCTTTGGCATTGTCTTTCTTTGGGATTGGAATGAAAACGGACCTTTTCCAGTCCTGTGGCCACTGCTGAGTTTTCCAAATTTGCTGGCATATTGAGTGCAGCACTTCCACAGCATCATCTTTCAGGATTTGAAATAGCTCAGCTGGAATTCCACCACCTCCACTAGCTTTGTTCGTAGTGATGCTTTCTAAGGCCCACTTGACTTCACATTCCAGGATGTCTGGCTCTAGGTGAGTGATCACACCATTGTGATTATCTGGGTCATGAAGATCTTTTTTGTACAGTTCTTCTGTGTATTCTTGCCACCTCTTCTTAATATCTTCTGCCTCTGTTAGGTCCATACCATTTCTGTCTTTTATTGAACCCATCTTTGCATGAAATGTTCCCTTGATATCTCTAATTTTCTTGACGAGATCTCTAGTCTTTCCCATTCTGTTGTTTTCCTCTATTTCTTTGCATGGATCGCTGAGGAAGGCTTTCTTATCTTTCTTGGCTATTCTTTGGAAGTCTGCATTCAAATGGGAATATCTTTCCTTTTCTCCTTTGCTTTTCGCTTCTCTTTGTTTCACAGCTATTTGTAAGGCCTCCTCAGACATTTTGCCTTTTTGCATTTCTTTTCCATGGGGATGGTCTTGATCCCTGTCTCCTGTACAATGTCACGAACCTCCGTCCATAGTTCATCAGGCACTCTGTCTATCAGATCTAGTCCCTTAAATCTATTTCTCACTTTCACTGTATAGTCATAAGGGATTTGATTTAGGTCATACCAGAATGGTCTAGTGGTTTTCCCTACTTTCTTCAATTTAAGTCTGAATTTGGCAATAAGGAGTTCATGATCTGAGCCACAGTCAGCTCCTGGTCTTGTTTTTGCTGACTGTATAGAGCTTCTCCATCTTTGGCTGCAAAGAATATAATCAATTTGATTTAGGTGTTGACCATCTGGTGATGTCCATGTGTAGAGCGTTCTCTTGTGTTGTTGGAAGAGGGTGTTTGCTATGACCAGTGCATTCTCTTGGCAAAACTTTATTAGCCTTTGCCCTGCTTCATTCCATACTCTAAGGCCAAATTTGCCTGTTACTCCAGGTGTTTCTTGACATCCTACTTTTGCATTCCAGTCCCCTATAATGAAAAGGACATCTTTTTGGGGTGTTAGTTCTAAAAGGTCTTGTAGGTCTTCATAGAACCACTCAACTTCAGCTTCTTCAGCATTACTGGTTGGGGCATAGACTTGGATTACCATGATATTGAATGGTTTGCCTTGGAAACAAATGGAGATCTTTCTGTCATTTTTGAGATTGCATCCAAGTACTGCATTTCGGACTCTTTTGCTGACTATGATGGCTACTCCATTTCTTCTAAGGGATTTCTGCCCACAGTAGTAGATATAATGGTCATCTGAGTTAAATTCACCCATTCCAGTCCATTTTAGTTCGCTGATTCTTAGAATGTCGACATTCACTTTTGCCATCTCCCGTTTGACCACTTCCAATTTGCCTTGATTCATGGACCTAACATTCCAGGTTCCTATGCAACATTGCTCTTTACAGCATCAGACCTTGCTTCTATCACCAGTCACATCCACAACTGGGTATTGTTTTTGCTTTGGCCCCATCCCTTCTTTCTTTCTGGAGTTATTTCTCCGCTGATCTCCAGTAGCATATTGGGTACCTACTGACCTGGGGAGTTCCTCTTTCAGTATCCTATCATTTTGCCTTTTCATACTGTTCATGGGGTTCTCAAGGCAAGAATACTGAAGTGGTTTGCCATTCCCTTCTCCAGTGGACCACATTCTGTCAGTCCAAGGAGCTGCAAAAAACCTTACAGATCGAGCCTCATGAATCCGCCAGAGATTAACCAACTCCTGGCAGTCATGGTTAACAGATTGGAATTGGATGTCTTGTTTTACCCCTTCTCGGACTATTCATTTTTATCATCCTCCTACTCACCTTTGGGTCATGTTTGTTTAATCTTTTTCAGGGATTCCTCCAAGACCAAATCCAAGCCATTTCACAAGACCAAATCAAGAGTGTTCTTTTGCTTTAGACCCTGATGGCTAGAATAGAAAATCAACACTACAGGCCTTAGACTTCCTTCCTCCCAGACCACAAACCCCTGACCCTCATTTATCAGCAGGAAGAAGCCCTGAACATTACCAATTCGTGCTCTCTCTTTCTCTTTTTATATATATTCCTTAGGGTCTAGAATGAAGGAAAGTTACAAGTCTCAAAATAGCTTGGAGTTTAAACTCCCCTCCAGGTCCTCCCCACCATTCTATGCAAAACAAAGAACTCTCTCACCTGAAGAAAAAAATGGACACTAAGTTTGATTACGCCCAGTTCCCTGCCAGTCCCAGCCTCTGGCCAATCTCCAGAATTCCTTACCCCAGCCTTTTAAGAGATAACTAATCCAAACAACCTTGGAGAAGAAAAGGCCCCCTTAAGACAGTAGATTTCCGCATATATGCCTGTATGTACTTCCTCTTTTCTTGGGTTAGTGCAGCAGCTCACTAAT
This sequence comes from Cervus canadensis, assembly GCF_019320065.1. Taxonomy (NCBI): domain Eukaryota; kingdom Metazoa; phylum Chordata; class Mammalia; order Artiodactyla; family Cervidae; genus Cervus; species Cervus canadensis. The sequence goes on along the minus strand of NC_057392.1, from coordinate 56,225,887 downwards.
CTGACTGCTGCCTCTTCTCGCCTCATTAAAGGTGATCTGTTCCTGTAAAGTGCTGGTCTCATTCTTTTTCCGAACCTCACCTTCTCTAACTCCCTTACCCTATACATCCTGAGTGCTCTTCTAGGGCAATTTTCGCCCTGTGTAGTACTGTTCTTTCCTGGGCCTTCAATTACTGCAGCTACATGGACTCTGTGACTGGTGTGGGTCGCCATTTCCTTCTCCCTGTATTCAGACAGCTGCACTCAAACCCATAGATCTTTGTCTAATGGTCTATTACATCACAGCATCCCTCAGGCAATCTAAATTTAGGTTTCCAAGTCTGAACCCATCATCTGTCCTTAAAAGCCTGTTCTTGACATAATCCCCATCGGGAGAAAACCATCCTCTCTCAACCCCATTAATCACTTCCCAAATCCTATTGTCTTCACCTCTTAAACTAGTGAAACTTTGGGGTCTCCAAATCCTTTTAACCTCTTAAAAAAATCATCAAGGAGCCCCAAAACTTCTATATATATGAGCTGTATTTAGAGATATTTGCTGTGTTAGAAATGAAAACTAAGAAACTTCAAAATATTTATTTAAAATAATAGTAGACCCATAACATTTTAACATGAATAAAATATTTTTATGAAAATAACTCCATTTTCTGAAACAAACAATAAAACAATGAGAAGAGTTGTATTGTTTTAAATTCTTGCAAAACTCTTTAACGTCTGGCTTAACAGAAGACAGCTGGATTCTCATATCTGTTTCTGTTTTTGATCTGTTGCAATATGTTATTTTGGCTGAAGTATGTGGGGAAAATCTAGCTTCACACTGATAGGTAGTTGGAAAAACAAGGGGTGTTTTAACAGTTTTTTTCAGATAATTGCAAATAATTTTCTTTGATATGATGCCAAAGCATAAGTATTATTTTCTTTTTTAAAAATTAAAAAAATTTTAAAAATTAAAAAAATTTTAAAAATTTGTTAATTCGACTATACCACATGGCATGTGGGATCTTAGTTCCTCAACCAGGGATTGAACTCACAGTACCTGCATTGGAAGCTTGGGAATCAACTACTGCACCAGCAGGCAAGTCCCAGTATTAGTTCCTTAAAGGTTAGCTGCAATGTGGATTCTGAAACCTTACAATGAACTTTTTGCTTTGTTTTATATGAAAATCTATTGGTTATTTTATACTTTGTGTGGATCTTCTGCCCATCCATGATTTTGTGACACTATACATCAGATTTTAGGAAATATTCCTTCACTGAACTATGCACATCTTTCAAATGTTGATACTTTCCCTCCACAATATCAAATAATCACATGTGATGTTATCACCATTGTGTTAGTTTCCTAGGGCTGCTATAACAAAGTATGGCAAACTGGCAGCATAACAGACATTTCTCAGTTGGTTGTTGCATCATTTTAATCTCTCCTTCCATCTTCACATGTCCTATTTTCATGTGTGTATCTGTCTATTTACCCAAATCTCTATTAACTTAAGGATGCCAGTCATTGGATTTAAGGCTCATCTTAATCCAGTATGACTTCTTAACTTGATGACATGTGCAAAGCCCCTCTTTCCAAATAAGGTCATGTTCACAGTTACCAGGAGTTAGAACTTCAATGTGTATTTTTTGGGGGGAAACACAATTCAACCCAGAGCAACCACCTCATCAGAAAAATCTTTAAGGGCTTCTGTGGTGTCTCAGTGGTAAAGAGTCAGTCTGCCAGTGCAGGAGACATGGGTTTGATCCCTGGTCTGGGAAGATTCCACGTGCTGTGGAGCAACTAAGTCTGTGTACCACAACTACTGAGCCTGTGTTCTGGAGCTCGGGAGCTGCAACTAATGAAGCCCCCATGCCCTAGAGCCCATGCGTGGCAGCAGAGAAGCCATACAATGAGAAGCTACTCCACAACTGGAGAGTAGTCCCTGCTTGCCACTACTAAAGGAAAAAAAAAAAAAGCAACAATGAAGACTCAGCACAGCCAAAAATAAACAAACAAATAAATGTTATTTAAGAAAACAGAAAAATCTTTAAGAATTGGGAAGCTGTCACTTTCGCAGATGTGGAAGCAAGTTTTCCAAAATTCTAAATTTTGTTCAAAAACTCAAATTTCTCCATCAGTGACAAATACACATAGTAATGAAAACCACAACAAAACAAGGAAAAGTTGTTTTCCCTGAAGTGGTAGGTTCATTTTATTCATTTTTAAGAAAATGTCTCCCAAATTCTCAAGTCTGAATAACCTGAGTTTGTTGGTCTTTTTTTTTTTTTTTCAGGTGAAACTGGCGTCCCAGGAAAAAACCGATCAGTCCGCCTCCCAATTCATTTGTCAGAGTATTTTTCTTTGAGAAAATTATTGTATTTCTCTCTGCAACTGAAGTGCTTTATGTGTCTTTCCTCTTGCATCATACAGAGTATTAGTTAAAAAGGGGTATACTGAAGATCAAGAATTAATGAAATGGATAATTTTTATTGCTTCATCAAGGATACTGAAAAGAGAAATTGACTTGTTTTTCTCTGTGACTGCATGGTGGTGAAGAATGCAGGACTCTTACTAGACTTCAGTGCCTTCTTGATGGTGTGAAGACACCAGCAGTTTTATCCATAATTGTTATATCAGTGCAAACATAAGCACAGAGAACAAGGCAAATATTGCCTTAATATTATTGTGAAAATAGTTTTGACCTTACAGCTCCCCATCTGAAAGAGTTTCAGGGACTCCTACTGGTCTGTGGATCACATTCAGGAAGCACTGTCTTGGATAGCTCTCTGACTCTGCCCCTTCATTAGGGCCAATTAGTTCTGAAGGGGACTATTGCCATAACCATAACTAGTTTCCATCTCTAGTAGTGTATCTTGTCTCCACATGGCAGCCAGTGAACTCTCAGAAAGGCGCGTGTCATTGGGACATTCTTCTCCTTCGAGCCTTTCAGTAGGTTTCCGTGTATTTTAAGTTCAAATTCCTTAGCACAGCATGGCCTAGAAGGTCATCTCTGGTCTAACAATGACTTACCTTTCTCAGCTCTTCTCTAGCTGCATTTCCACATGCTGTTCAACCTAGTCCCAGTGGTTATTTTAGGGTATCATGCTGTTTCCCTGCCTGGAATGCCCTATTCTCCTCACTTCTTACCTGGCTAAGCCTTGCTCTTTAAAAGTCATCTTCTGGGGACTTCCCTGGTAGCCCAGTGATTAAGAATCTGCCTTGCATTACAGAGGACATGGGTTTGATCCCTGGATTGGGGAGCTAAGATCCCACATGCCTCAGAACAACTAAGCCTGTGAGCTGCAACTAGTGAAGCTGTGCACCACAACTAGAGTCAGTGCACCACAACTAAAGATCGCATGCACCACAGCTAAGACCCAATGCAGCCAAATTTAAAAAAAGTCACCTTCTGTAACCTTTTCTAGGAAGCGTTCCTTGACTACCTTTTTGGATTAGCAGGTTTTTCTCCCCTGTTTACCTGCTATCACATACTCATTCGATTACAGCATTTCTAATAACGTACTTGACTGAAGTGACTTAGCATGTGCATCAGTGAATAATAATATTATAGTTAATGTTATCATAACCATGAACATTTAATTACTACTTATTATTTGCTGGACATGTTACCAAGCACTTCAAAAGAGTGCCATCAATTCTAGCATATTTATCTATTACTTGCATTAAAACTTCAAGTTCCACAGCAGAAGCTAACACAACATTATAAAGCAATTAGGTGTGTGTGCGTGTGTACTCAGTCGCTTCGGCTGTGTCCAACTCCGTGTGACCCTGTGCGTTGTAGCCTGCCAGGCTCCTCTGTCCTTGGGATTCTCCAGGCAAGAATACTGGAATGGGTTGGCATGCCCTCCTCTAGGGGATCTTCCCAACCGAGGGATCAAACTTGCGACTCTTATGTATCTTGCATTGGCAGACTAATTCTTTAGCACTAGCGTCACCTGGGAAGCCCAAAGCAATCATACTCACAATTTAAAAAAAATTATGTAAAGGGTTAGAAAAAGAAAGACTTCAAGTTCTTTAATTCCAGGGTGCAGGAGGTAGGATAAAATGGTTAAGTGCATGGAGACCACCAGTGATCTCCTAAACCTCTGTATTTTAATTTTGGCTATCACCAACTGATGGCCTACTAGAAAATATGAGACCAGCACTATTATACTTCTTACCACGTCTTACTCCCCTCCTACTGTTTTTCACTGGTCAGTATTATTTCTTTGTAATAGTTGTGACAATTTCAGTTCATTCTGTCCCATGACTTCCTCTGTTACTCAAATTTACTTTGATATTTACATGGATTTGGTGCTCGATACTGTGGTTTTTGCCCCAACGTTTCTATTTCTGGGTGTGTTATTCTGATTCAACTCTTGATCAGGTAGAGCTTATGTTTTCAAGAAGGGTTCATGCGTGCATGCTCTATTTCTTGCATATATGAGAATGTGTGCCTTTTGATTTATACTTGAATGACATTTTGATAGGATGTAATATTTTGGGGTCACTTTTTCTTGCCCTCGGAACTTTGTGAACATTGCTGCACTGTCTTCTGCGCTGAACATTGCAACAGAAAATCTGATTTTCTTCATCTTTACAGGTGATTGGACTTTTCTTCCTGAATACCTAAAGAAATCTTTTTAAAAAATCCCTTAATATAATGTCTCTTTTTTCCTATTAATATTATTGGAAAACAGTATATATTCTGGATTAAAAGTTTGAATTCTTACATTTTAGAGAAATTTTCCTCTATTACATTTCTACACAGTTTCTCAACTTAATTACTATAGCGCTTCATTTCCAGAACAACAAAAATTCTTATGTTAGATAGTCTTTGTCATCTGTTCCTTATTGTTTTAAATTTCATGTCCAATATTCATCACGATTAACTTAAGTCTTAACTCCATGAAAGTTATTCGATGTTCAGCTGCATCTATTCTGTTACCTGTTTACTTTTCTAAGTTATTTGTCTGATCTGAAGTAAGATTTTGCTACACTTTGTCCCTTTGACATTTTAATCACCCTCTTTGTCTTTGGGATCTCATCTTATTGAAGTCGTATTTCTTATTTGAATATGTATGTCCTAAGAGTGATGTATTCATGATGAATATTCTTCTCTTTCCTGGTTTGGGCTATATTTTCTGAATTGATTTTTTTTTTTTCTCTATACAGAGCACTTAAAGTTTTTACTCGTGATTAACATGGATTACTTAGTTTTATATAGAATCTAGGTGACTTCTTGAAACTCATCCTATCTTATCTAAAACTCAATTGTCTTCCCATCAGAACTATACCTTGAGAATGTGAGTTGCTTACTGTCCACTTTTCTGTGGACATGGGAAAGGCTAGGGCTGCGTGCAGTCTTTATTATAGGACCCGGAACCTGTACTTTTCTGAGATCCTATTAAAATGCATAGTTCTAGGCCCCATGCCACCCAGCTGGGTGTGTATACCACTCCTGTGGGTTTGCCCCACCCACCACAGTGATCCAGAAACTGTCAAACCCTCCTTCACCACAGTCCCTGGTGTTCAGTGCTGCTGCTTCCAGGGGTATTCTCTTAACTTCTTCCAACTTGCCTTTTCACCTTCTCAATCATATTCTTTCCCAATTGGAATAGGGAGTGTTGCAATTCCTGAAAATTATCAAACATTTTCCATTTCACCTATTTTCTTCTACACTGCTTCTCAGAAAGGTAAGTACGAGATTATGAAGTATGACCTTTCCACTGTGAGATATATAATTTTCCCCATCTCTGGCTGCTTCCAAAACTTTTCCTTATTATAGTTTCCAACAGTTTGACTGTGATACCCCCATGTGTGTCTTTATATTTATGCTGCTTGGGGTTCACTAAACTTCTTGAATCTATAAATTTATGCTGTGTTGTGCTAAGTTGCTTCAGTCCTGTCCGACTCTTTGCAACCCTATGGACTGTAGCCCTCCAGGCTCTTCTGTCCATGGGATTCTCTAGGCAAGAATACTGGAGTGGGTTATTGTGTCCTCCTCCAGGGGATCTTCCCGATCCAGGGATTGAACCCAGGTCTCTTACGTCTCCTGAATTGGCAGGTGGGTTCTTCACCACTAGCACCACCTGGGAAGCCCCTATACATTTATATCTTTCAATAAATTGGGAAAAATTAAGCCATTATTTCTTCAAAAACAATTTTTGGCTTCATTTTCTCTTTTTTCCACAGTTAGGATTCAAATTACATGCATGTAGCCGTTTTTATATTGTCCCACAGGTTCCTGAGATTCTATTCATATTTTCAATGTTTCTTTTCCATTCTGTTTTTCAGGTAGAAAAATCTGTCTTCAAGTTTTTTGACTTTTTTTTTTTGTCAAGTCCATCCAGAGAATTTTAAATATCAGATAGTTTATTTTCCTATTCTAGAATTTCCATCCATTCTTTAAAAAAATATAATTTATACTTCTCATTTGAGATTTCCTGCCTTTCATTCATTTAAAGTATTTTTTCTTTGACTTCCTTAAACATAATTGTAATAGCCACTTGGCAGTCCTTGGGTTAATTCCAACATCTGGATTATCTTGGGCTTGGACTCTTGATAGTTTTTTCTCTTAAGCCTGGCTCATATCCTCTGATTCTCTGTAGGTTCAGTAGTTATGAATTACATTTTAGACCTTAAGCATTTGATGTTATGGAGATTCTCCATTCTATTACAGTCCTTTGCAGTGTTTGGTTTTAGCAAGTAAATGCACTTGGTCTGGATTCAGACTCAACACTGCCTTTTGGGGAGCAGCTCAGGTCTCTGGTCATTTCCTCTACCTTCAGCTCTGCTGTTTTGAGTCTGCCTTATGGTTCAGAATCCAAAAGAACCTCAGTCAGTTTATACGCAGAATTTGTGGGCTTTCTCTTTAATTATTTAAATTTACTTTTTTCTTTTGAAATTTTTGTTTCCTCTGCTTTTTTTTTTTCATTCATTCTTTCTTTTCTCCCTCTGTTTTTATTTTGGGCTTTCTCTTTAGATCATTCCTTTGCAATATCTTCCCTCTTCCCCTACTTTCCAGCATACTCTGTTCTTTGGTTCTTTAGACGAGAAGAACTATGAATCTTTTAGCAGAGTTTTAGCTGCTGCACATGGTGCTGACCTCAGCCTGTTCCTAGGCTAAAAACTACAAAAGTAGGTAAATCACTACTTGTCATTATCTTCTTTCAGGATGTGACTGCCCTCCAAATTCTGTCTGCTTTTATTTATTCTCAGTGAGCCTGCAGACTGCTGGTTTTTGGTTCTGTCTAGAGTTTATAGCTATATTCTGCTGGCCGCGCAGGATCTGGTAGGTGCTCATTTGTCCATGCCAAGAGTGGAAATTGCTGGTAGGTTTGTTTTTTTTTTTCTGTTTTGTTGTTTTTTCTTTTACCATTTATTGTGTAAAGTCTTGGGTGTTGAGTGAGACAGACTCTCTGACGTAGAGACGCTTTGTCATTTTTACCCAGAAGCTCTCTTCTGAGAATGTCTTATCTCTCTTGAACCTCAGCCTTGTAATCTATAAAATGGAGGAGACAGTTCCTTGTTTGTAGAGTTTTGTGTTAAGTGAAATAGTGTAGAGAGAGCTTTTTAGCACAGTGCTGGCAGTTAATAGATTATTTCTGTTATTTTTGGTGTCTATATCTCATTCCTAACATACTGCCTGGGGTATAAGTGAAAGTCACTCAGTTGTGTCCGACTCTTTGTGACCCCATGGACTGTATAGCCCATGGAATTCTCCAGGCCAGAATACTGGAGTGGGTAGCCTTTCTATTCTCCAGGGGATCTTCCCAACCCAGGGATTGAACCCAGGTCTTCCGTACTGCAGGTGGATTCTTTACCAGCCCAGCCACAAGGGAAGCCCAAGAATACTGGAGTGGGAAGCCTATCCCTTCTCCAGGGGATCTTCCTGATCCATGAATAGAACAGGGATCTTCTGCATTGCAGGCAGAGTCTTTACCAACTGAGCTATGAGGGAAGCCTGCCTGGGTATAGTAAGAGGTAAATAACGATTGTTGAATACATGAATCATAATGTAAACATGGAGAAGGAAGAGAATGGATATAAGAAATGGTGTAATCACAGGTAAACGGAGGAGCACTGCAAGCCTGGCACTTTTCCCTTGGATCTGGGCACATAGCAGACACACAGGCCTGTGGCTAGGCTGCTCTGCCCTCTGGCCAGGCTTCTGTCACACCAAGTGTTCTCTCGATCTTATGTGTTGATTCATTGTGTAAGCTGCAGCATGAGGCCAAGCTGTCAGACTAGGTAAAGAGTCTCCACATTCCTGCTTTTTACACTTTTAGCAGGTACAAGGGAATTCTGGAGCCAGAGGGGGACCCCCCCATACCCCCCCCCCCCCCGATTGGTGAGCATTGGAGGCAATGCCTGAAAATCGCATTTGTGTGGAGCACAATCAGAGACAAAATGAAAAAGCTTAGTGATGGGGAGGCCCGGCATTGCCCAGACACGACAAGCCTGTTAACACCCTGACTTTAGGGAGGAATTATCCCCCACGCTGGAAGGCTGAAGTGCCAACTCTAAGCAGGCAGTTACATGCTCCAAAATCGTAATGGTGTTCAGCCGGGCAGAGGGGTAGGGGCATTTGGGTGCTAGCAGTGGCCATGCTTCCATTCAGAGAATGGCTTGGGCCACCCTGAAAGCATGGCAGTGTCAACCCTGTTCTGAGTCTGGGAAACTTTATCTGAGAAAAACACAAAAAGACTTTAAAGAGTATTATTAATTGAACTGTATACTTGAACAAACAAAAAAATAGGGCTTCCGAAGTGGCTCAGTGGTAAAGAGTCCATCTGCCAACGCAGGATACGAAGGAGATGAAGGTTTGATCCCTGGGTCAGGAAGATCCCCTGAAGGAAGAAATGGTAACCCACTCCAGTATTCTAGCCTGAAAAATTTTGTGGACAGAAGAGCCTGGCAGGCTACAGTCCATGGGATCCCAAACAGTTGGACATGACTGAGCAACTGAGCACACCTAAAAATGGTCAAAATGGCAGATTTTATGTTATATATTACCACAGTTAGAAACAAACAAAATTATTAAAATAATATATGCCCTTTATAGATAATTTGAAAAATTAAGAAAGATTGAAAGAAACAAAATGATCCCTAGTCCTTCCTTCTAACATTTTGGTAATTTCCTTTTCTTCTTTTTACATACAAATTGTCTATAATGAGTGCATTTTTTGGGTAATTTATTATAATCTGAGCATATTTGTCATTAAGTATTGCTTGAAAATATCACTTTAATTGATTTAAAGTAATTCATTGTATAAATTCATCAAGCTATTTGATTGTCTCAGTGCTATGTAGGCTATCAACAATATTTGCAGAAAAAATAACAAACACTACAATTGTCATCTTTCAACATGAGTCTGTAGTAGATCCTTTGAAAGTGTAAAAAATTTTCTTTTCTCCCTCTTTCACCTACTCACATTCTACAATTCCTTAAATGCCCAGCCAGCTCAGGTTTGGCCTCTATAAGGAAACTCCCTGAGCACTTCAGCCTGCAAAACTTCCTTCCTTCTCTGACTCCAACTGCATTTATTAATTCATCAAATATCATTTGATGGCATACAAATGTTCATCAAATACTTAATTTTTCCTCTAATAATGTGATTAGTTACATAATAATTATGGCTAAGGTCCATTGGGCTTTCCTTGTGGCTCAGACAGTGAAGAATCCACCTGCAATGCAGGAAACCCAGGTTTGATCCCTGGGTCAGGGAGATCCCCTAGAGGAGGAGATGGCACACACTCCAGTATTCTTGCCTGGAGAATTCCATGGACAGAGGAGCCTCGGGGGCTACAGTCCATGGGGTAGCAAAGAGTTGGATACGACTGAACACACATGCACACTAGTGGTTATTGAGTACTTACTTTGTGCAGATATTTTTAAAAATCACTTTCCCTTGGATTATCTCATGTCATCTTTACAATACTATCTATGCTTTACCTATGGGAAAGTTGAGGCACAGAGAGACTGAGTAACTTGCCCAAGGTTGTTCAGCTATTCCTTGGTGATGTGGAATTCAACTCCAGCCACTCTGGCACCAGAGTCCATAACTGCATTAATAATTACATGCGCTGCTGCAGCTGGACTGCTTTAGGGACCGTCAGTGAGCAAAGCAAGTATACCCCCGGCAGTGTGGACATGCTTAGAGCTTGGGTGACCCACTGAGCTCTGGACTGTGAAGATTTGGAGCTGTTCCTTCATGGCTGTCTGTGGGTAACTCTTAATTCTGCAACCTGTGAACTCTTGCAGGACTGGGGCCCTGTTTCCTCCTGCCTTCCACCTGCAAGAAGCCCACAGCTAGTGCCCAAGGGTCACCTCAGTGATGTCTTTAGACCAATGGATGGGAGGCGGCAGACAGAGATCTAAGCAGCCGGAGTCCAGGTTTTGCTTTGGGCTCCATCATCGTGCAGGCAGCATTTCTCTACCCACCTGGAGTCTATTTCCTCATGAGGGACATGAGATAATCTTTGACATCATATGAGTGTAGAAAAGTCTCCCAGGAATGCCTTGTGTTTTTCTCACATGGTGATGAGCAACCACTAGCAAAAGACCCTCCTGTGGTCTCCAGCTCTCAGATTTAGTCCGAGGCTTATAATTTCAGAGTTAAACATGAGGAAGTTGTCTCCATGTTGCTTCTTTTTCAATATGCCTCAATGTGAATAGGCATCTTTGGAAGCCAAAAAGCAGTGCTAATTTTCTCATGGACATTTGTCTATTTCATGAAGTAGACATCTTAGTCTGTTTGGGTTCCTTAACAAAATGCCATAAATTGGGTGACTTATTAAGAGTAAAAGCTTATTTTTCTAGTTCTGGGGGCTAAGTCCACAATGAAGATACCGGCAGATTCAGTGTCTGGTGGAGGGCCTGCTTCCTGCTCATCTTTTCTCTGTGTCCTCACATGGTGGAAAGGGGTAAGGGGATTTTCCCAGGCAGTTTTTATAAGGGCCCTAATCCCTTTCATGAGGGCTCTACCTTCATGACCTAATCACCTCCCAAAGACCCCACTTCATAATACCATTGTCTTGGGTGTTAGTTTCTTTTCTCCTTTTTTTTTGGCCACACTGTGCAACATGCACCATCTTAGTTCTTCAGCCTAGGGATCGAAACTGTGCCCCCTGCACTGGAAGAGTAGAATCTTAACCACTGGGCCACCAGGGGATTTCCCAGGTTTTTTCTCAACATAAGAATTTTAGAGCGACATAAGCATTCAGTCTATAATAGTGGACGACCATAATTACAATGTTTACTTTTTAATGGGATTAAAAGAAGAAAGAAAAAAAAGTGAAAAGGAGTAGAAGGTTTCTTACACAAGGGCATTTACATTTGTGTGTGTATGTAACTGGCCAGTTAGTTTTTCACCTTTTTTTTTTTTTAATCCGGTTCGTATCTGATAGTTGTAATAACTTCCACTTCTGAGTACCTTTTAGATGCCTAGTACAGCACGTAACAGCATTATTGCTGATACCTACTGTGGACCTTCAAGGACTACGGTACCCCCACTTCATAGGCTCAGAGGGTTTAATGGCCTTTCTCAAAGGCACCTGCCTAGCAAAAATCGAGGCAGCAATCAAATTCTATTTTGCTGGAACTTAAAGCCTACCAGTCAGCCACTACAACAAAGTTAGCTCCCATCTCGTTAGTTATTTAGTGAGCAAGCTGTGTTATCAACATGATGGAGAGGCACACCGCAGAGGTATGATCTTTTTGGAATTTTATTAAAGACCTTGGAGGGGATCAGAGAGGAAACTGTCAGCTAAGAGGAGCAAGTCTGTTTCCTGGCCATGGATGGAGTCATGAGGGCCTCCCACTTCTTTTACCCCTGTGATCCAAGTTTGTGGAATGGCTGAGGAGACAAAATCCTGAACTTATTTGAATCACCTCTCTGAATCTGTTACAGAAAAATTTGTCCTGATTTGTGGATTTATTCATATAAGACAAAGAGTGCTTCTGTGAAATATCTATTGCACTTTATTTGAAAGTACTAAGTTATACATTTAATGAATTTTAAAAAATGGCTTCAGGAAATTCTGCAGGTGTTAATAAGACTTTGGAGAATGAATATTCCCTTTTGGATTCAAGGCTTCCAGGAGAAGCTTTAAGGTTGAACTAGACTGCAGAGGACGGGTTGTATTCATGCAGGCAGGGTGAGATGAAGGGGGTTATGTCAGAGGAATGAAAAGTAGAAGCAAGTCCTAGTGGAAAGATAATGGGGAGACGTGTCAGGTCATCCTCACAACACTTTGCCTCCAAGGGAAAACTGATGAGCAGAGTGGTTCAAGAGCGGCTTTGAAGTCATACACATGTTGGCTCAGTCCCCAGCTCTGCCAATTACAAGATGGGGCCTCTGGCCAATTACTTAAACTCCCGAAGCCTCAGTTATCTTGCTTCCAAATGCAGTTAATGACACACCAGGCTTAGGGGCTTTGTGAAGGTTCACTACCGCAGAGTTTAGTTCCTGGTTCAGTAATTGGAGGAAGTTATTATCTCTCAGATCATGCTGGAATATGCAGATCCTTATCTTAACATGCTCTATTTCACCTCAGTAATCAATAACTACGAATTACGATTTTGTCTGCCCCTGAGGTCTAAGAAACAGTAAAGCCGTCTCCCTCTCTGTGCCAAAATCCTGCATGAAGGAAATGTATTGTCAGAAGTTCAGCTTCACACAAAGCTATCTTAGCTGAGGGACTTGCTTCTTCCCAGCAATGACAACAGCATTCCACCAGGCTTCTGGCCATTTCCTACAATCTCTGCTTATCACTTTCTATGTTTTCTTAGCTCTTTGAGGAGACAGGCTGAAAAGCCAGCCTGATGATTTCTGACCACTAAGAAAAGTCGGAAGAAAATGAGCAGGTTTCCGATTCCTATCAGGGACCTCATTGAAGAAGGGTGGCCCACAGTGATTTCTGCCTTTTCTCAAGTCTTTGGTTCTCTCTCTATTTTCTGGGCTGCCCAGTGGCCCCTTATTAGCATCTACAAAGCGTCAGATATGACTCTAGTCCAGCCTCTGCCTTTTATTAGCTAGGTGTTCTTTGACAAGTCTTGTGAGTCTTGTGACCTCAGTTAATTTACCTATAAAACAGAGATCAACTGAAAGGTGTATTGGAATGCTATTGCATATCAACTTTTTCGGGGGAAGAGACATGTAAAATACATATGGGTGAAGTGCAATAAACATGGCATAATCCTTTGAATGTCGAAGTCACCAGAACATAACACTGGCTATTAACTTACTGTAAGGAATCAAATGCCTGGATTAAGAATACAGCTTCACCACTTATGGCTTAGATGACTTGGTTAAGTCACTTAACCTCTTAGTTTCCTCATCTACAAATATGAATAATCAAGTCAATAGTGTCTACCTAATTGGGTTGCCACAAGGGTTCAGTGACAGAATGTCTGAAAAGTGCTTGACGTCAGGCACGTGGAAAGTGTTCAGTAGCTGTTAGCTTTATTTTTTAGCATTTACTATGTGCCAACACTGGACTAAGAGCTTGATGGCTGCTGCTATTCTCAAGGTCCAACCCTTCTGTGAAACTGGCATTCTCCATCAAGCCTTCCTTTATCAACTGCGTCAACTGGGAAGCTCTCCATCAAGTCTTCCTGATGAGCAGATGGTGCGGTGGGGGACTGATTGAGCTGCATTGGTCATTTGAAATCCGGCATATGGTACTGGCACAAAGACAGAAATATAGATCAATGGAACAAAATAGAAAGCCCAGAGATGAATCCACGCACCTATGGACACCTTATCTTCGACAAAGGAGGCAAGAATATACAATGGAGAAAAGACAATCTCTTTAACAAGTGGTGCTGGGAAAACTGGTCAACCACTTGTAAAAGAATGAAACTAGAACAATTTCTAACACCACACACGAAAATAAACTCAAAATGGGTTAAAAATCTAAACGTAAGACCAGAAACTATAAAACTCCTATAAGAAAACATAGGCAAAACACTCTCCAACATAAACCACAGCAGGATCCTCTATGGCCCACCTCCCAGAATATTGGAAATAAAAGCAAAAATAAACAAATGGACATAATTAAAATTAAAAGCTTCTGCACAACAAAGGAAACTATAAGCAAGGTGAAAAGACAGCCCTCAGATTGGGAGAAAATAATAGCAAATGAAGCAATGGACAAAGAATTAATCTCAAAAATAAACAAGCAACTCCTGCAGCTCAATTCCAGAAAAATAAATGACCCAATCAAAAAGTGGGCCAAAGAACTGAACAGACATTTCTCCAAAGAAGACATACAGATGGCTAACAAACACATGAAAAGATGCTCAACATCACTCATTATCAGAGAAATGCAAATCAAAACCACAATGAGGTACCATTTCACGTCAGTCAGAATGGCTGCTATCCAAAAGTCTACAAGCAATAAATGCTGGAGAGGATGTGGAGAAAAGGGAACCTTCTTACACTGTTGGTGGGAATGCAAACTAGTATAGCTGCTATGGAGAACAGTGTGGAGATTCCTTAAAAAACTGGAAATAGAACTGCCATACGACCCAGCAATCCCACTGCTGGGCAAACACACTGAGGAAACCAGAATTGAAAGAGACATGTGTACCCCAAAGTTCATTGCAGCACTGTTTACAATAGCCAGGACATGGAAGCAACCTAGACGTCCATCAGCAGACGAATGGATAAGGAAGCTGTGGTACATATACACCATGGAATATTACTCAGCCATTAAAAAGAATACATTTGAATCAGTTCTAATGAGGTGGATGAAACTGGAGCCTATTATACAGAGTGAAGTAAGTCAGAAAGAAAAACACCAATACAGTATACTAATGCATATATATGGAATTTAGAAAGATGGTAACGATAACCCTGTATGCGAGA